>NW_027656282.1:0-115566 GCF_964235325.1 Thermobia domestica | reverse complement strand
ACTCCAAGTAGTATACAAAAATTGTATATTAGCTAGTCGGTGTTATAAATTATCCTTAGAACTCTATATAACCCGAAAGTGGTGACAAACTACCATGTCCAGTTTCCGAGTGAAGAAACGATTGCAGCAATCAGTTTTTAATATGGATTCTGTTCCACAAGACTAGCTTCCATCTCTAAGTTTATTCCTCTATTGCAACTTGAAGTGATACATAGTTACTTCTACCTTTACACAATTGATTCTCATAGTACGACAAAGGTACTAGACGAAACAGTCTTTAGATTTCCTAGTCTTTATATTTCACCTTTTAACTCCAAGTAGTATAAAAAAATTGTATATTAACTAGTCGGTGTTATAAATTAACATGTAGATCTCTATATAACCAGAAAGTGGTGACAAACTACCATTTCCAGTTTCAGAGTGAAAAAACGATAGCAACAAGCAATTTTTAATATGGATTCTGTTCCACAACACTAGCTTCCATCTCTAAGTTTATCACTCTATTGCTACTTGAAGTGATACATAGTTACTTCTACGTTTACAATATTGATTCTCATAGAACGGCAAAGGTACTAGAGGAAACAGTCATTAGATTTCCTAGTCTTTATATTTCACTTTTTAACTCCAAGTAGTATACAAAAATTGTATATTAGCTAGTCGGTGGTATAAATTATCATGTAGATCCCTATATAACCCGAAAGTGGTGACAAACTAACACGTCCGGTTTCAGAGTGAAGAAACGATAGCAGCAAGCAGTTTTTAATATGGATTCTGTACCACAACATTAGCTTCCATCTCTAAGTTTATTACTCTATTGCAACTGGAAGTGATACATAGTTACTTCTACCTTTACACTATTGATTCTCATAGAACGACAAAGGTACTAGACGAAACAGTCTTTATATTTCCTAGTCTTTAAATTTCACTTCTTAACTCCAAAGTAGTATACAAAAATTGTATATTAGATAGTCGGTGTTATAAATTATCATGTTGGTCTCTATATAACCCAAAAGTGGTAAAAAACTACCATTTCCTGTGTCAGAGTGTAGAAACGATAGCAGCAACCAGTTTTTAATATGGATTCTGTTCCAGAACAGTAGCTTCCATCTCTATGTTTATTCCTCTATTGCAACTTGAAGTGATACATAGTTACTTCTACCTTTAAACAATTTATTCTCATAGTACGACAAAGGTACTAGAGGAAATAGTCTTTAGATTTCCTAGTCTTTATATTTCACTTTGTAACTCCAAGTAGTATACAAAAATTGTATATTAACTAGTCGGAGTTATAAATTATCATGTAGATCTCTATATAACCCGAAAGTGGTGACAAACTACCATTTCCAGTTTCAGAGTGAAAAAACGATAGCAACAAGCAATTTTTAATATGGATTCTGTTCTAAAACACTAGCTTCCATCTCTAAGCTTATTACTCTATTGCAACAGGAAGTTTTACGTATCTCCTTCTACGTTTACACTATTGATTCTAATAGAACGACAAAGGTACTAGACGAAACAGTCTTTAGATTTCTTAGTCTTTATATTTCACTTTTTAACTCCAAGCAGTATCCAAAAATTGTATATTAGCTAGTCGGTCTTATAAATTATTATGTAGAATTCTATATAACCCGAAAGTGGTGAAAAACTACCATTTCCAGTTTCAGAGTAAAGAAACGATAGCAGCAACCAGTTTTTAATGTGGATTCTGTTCCACAACACTAGCTTCCATCTCTAAGTTTATTGCTCTATTGCAACAGGAAGTGATACATAGTTACTTGTATGCTTACACTATTGATTCTCATAGAACAACAAAGGTACTAGACGAAACAGTCTTTAGATTTCCTAGTCTTTATATTTCACTTTTTAACTCCAAGCAGTATCAAAAAATTGTATATTAGCTAGTCGGTGTTATAAATTATCATGTAGATCTCTATATAACCCGAAAGTGGTAAAAAACTACCATTTCCAGTTTCAGAGTAAAGAAACAATAGCAGCAACCAGTTTTTAATATGGATTCTGTTCCACAACACTAGCTTCCATCTGTAAGTTTATTACTCTATTGCGACTGGAAGTGATACATAGTTACTTCTACGTTTACACTATTGATTCTCATAGAACGACAAAGGTACTAGACGAAACAGTCTTTAGATTTCCTAGTCTTTATATTTCACTTTTTAACTCCAAGTAGTATACAAAAATTGCATATTAGCCAGTAGATGTTATAAATTATCATATAGATCTCTATATAACCCGAAAGTGGTGACAAACTACCATGTCCAGTTTCAGAGTGAAGAAACGATTGCAGCAATCAGTTTTTAAAATGGATTCTGTTTCACAACACTAGCTTCCATCTCTAAGTTTATTACTCTATTGCGACTGGACGTGATACATTGTTACTTCTACATTTACACTATTGATTCTCATAGAACGACAAAGGTACTAGATGAAACAGTCTTCAGATTTCCTAGTCTTTATATTTCACTTTTTAACTCCAAGTAGTATACAAAAATTGTATATTAGCTAGTCGGTGTTATAAATTATCATATAGATCTCTATATAACCCAAAAGTGGTGACAAACTACCATGTCCAGTTTCAGAGTGAAGAAACGATTGCAGCAATCAGTTTTTAATATGGATTCGGTTTCACAACACTAGCTTCCATCTCTAAGTTTATTACTCTATTGCAACTGGAAGTGATACATAGTTATTCTACGCTTACATTATTGATTCTCATAGAACGACAAAGGTACTAGACGAAACAGTCTTTAGATTTCCTAGTCATTAAATTTCACTGCTTAACTCCAAGTAGTATACAAAAATTGTATATTAGATAGTCGGTGTTAGAAATTATCATGTAGGTCTCTTTATAACCCAAAAGTGGTAAAAAACTACCATTTCCAGTTTCAGAGTGTAGAAACGATAGCTGCAACCAGTTTTTAATATGGATTCTGTTCCACAAGACTAGCTTCCATCTCTAAGTTTATTCCTCTATTGCAACTTGAAGTGATACATAGTTACTTCTACTTTTACACAATTGATTCTCATAGTACGACAAAGGTACTAGACGAAATAGTCTTTAGATTTCCTAGTCTTTATATTTCACTTTGTAACTCCAAGTAGTATACAAAAATTTTATACTAACTAGTCGGTGTTATAAATTATCATGTAGATCTCTATATAACCCGAAAGTGGTGACAAACTACCATTTCCAGTTTCAGAGTGAAAAAACGATAGCAACAAGCAATTTTTAATATGGATTCCGTTCCACAACACTAGCTTCCATCTCTAAGTTTATTACTCTATTGCAACCGGAAGTGTTACATATCTCCTTCTACGTTCACACTATTGATTCTCATAGAACGACAAAGGTACTAGACGAAACAGTCTTTAGATTTCCTAGTCTTTAGATTTCACTTTTTAACTCCAAGCAGTATCCAAAAATTGTATATTAGATAGTCGGTGTTATAAATTATCATGTAGATCTCTATATAACCCGAAAGTGGTGAAAAACTACCATTTCCAGTTTCAGAGTAAAGAAACGATAGCAGAAACCAGTTTTTAATATGGATTCTTTTCCACAACACTAGCTTCCATCTCTAAGTTTATTACTCTATTGCGACTGGAAGTGATACATAGTTACTTCTACATTTACACTATTGATTCTCATAGAACGACAAAGGTACTAGACGAAACAGTCTTTAGATTTCCTAGTCTTTGTATTTCACTTTTTAACTCCAAGTAGCATACAAAAATTGTATATTAGCCAGTAGATGTTATAAATTATCATATAGATCTCTATATAACCCGAAAGTGGTGACAAACTACCATGTCCCGTTTCAGAGTGAAGGAACGATTGCAGCAATCAGTTTTTAAAATGGATTCTGTTTCACAACACTAGCTTCCATCTCTAAGTTTATTACTCTATTGCAACTGGAAGTGGTACATAGTTACTTCTACGTTTACACTATTGATTCTCAGAGAACGACAAAGGTTTCTAGAAGAAACAGTCTTTAGATTTCCTAGTCTTTATATTTCAATTTTTAACTCCAAGTAGTATACAAAAATTGTATATTAGCTAGTCGGTGTTATAAATTATCATGTAGATCTCTATATAACCCGAAAGTGGTGACAAACTACCATGTCCAGTTTCAGAGTGAAGAAACGATTGCAGCAATCAGTTTTTAATATGGATTCTGTTTCACAACACTAGCTTCCATCTCTAAGTTTATTACTCTATTGCAACTGGAAGTGATACATAGTTACTTCTACGTTTACACTATTGATTCTCATTGCACGACAAAGATACTAGAGGAAACAGTCTTTAGATTTCCTAGTCTTTATATTTCACTTTTTAACTCCAAGTAGTATACAAAAATTGTATATTACCTAGTCGGTGTTATAAATTATCATGTAGATCTCTATATAACCCGAAAGTGGTGACAAACTACCATGTCCAGTTTCAGAGTGAAGAAACGATTGCAGCAATCAGTTTTTAATATGGATTCGGTTTCACAACACTAGCTTCCATCTCTAAGTTTATTACTCTTTTGCAACTGGAAGTGATACATAGTTACTTCTACGCTTACATTATTGATTCTCATAGAACGACAAAGGTACTAGACGAAACAGTCTTTAGATTTCCTAGTCTTTAAATTTCACTTCTTAACTCCAAGTAGTATACAAAAATTGTATATTAGATAGTCGGTGTTATAAATTATCATGTAGGTCTCTTTATAACCCAAAAGTGGTAAAAAACTACCATTTCCAGTTTCAGAGTGTAGAAACGATAGCTGCAACCAGTTTTTAATATGGATTCTGTTCCACAAGACTAGCTTCCATCTCTAAGTTTATTCCTCTATTGCAACTTGAAGTGATACATAGTTACTTCTACCTTTACACAATTGATTCTCATAGTACGACAAAGGTACTAGACGAAATAGTCTTTAGATTTCCTAGTCTAATATTTCACTTTGTAACTCCAAGTAGTATACAAAAATTGTATACTAACTAGTCGGTGTTATAAATTATCATGTAGATCTCTATATAACCCGAAAGTGGTGACAAACTACCATTTCCAGTTTCAGAGGGAAAAAACGATAGCAACAAGCACTTTTTAATATGGATTCTGTTCCACAACACTAGCTTCCATCTCTAAGTTTATTACTCTATTGCAACAGGAAGTGTTACACAACTCCTTCTACGTTCACACTATTGATTCTCATAGAACGACAAAGGTACTAGACGAAACAGTCTTTAGATTTCCTAGTCTTTATATTTCACTTTTTAACTCCAAGCAGTATCCAAAAATTGTATATTAGATAGTCGGTGTTATAAATTATCATGTAGATCTCTATATAACCCGAAAGTGGTGAAAAACTACCAATTCCAGTTTCAGAGTAAAGAAACGATAGCAGAAACCAGTTTTTAATATGGATTCTTTTCCACAACACTAGCTTCCATCTCTAAGTTTATTACTCTATTGCGACTGGAAGTGATACACAGTTACTTCTACATTTACACTATTGATTCTCATAGAACGACAAAGGTACTAGACGAAACAGTCTTTAGATTTCCTAGTCTTTATATTTCACTTTTTAACTCCAAGTAGCATACAAAAAATGTATATTAGCCAGTAGATGTTATAAATTATCATATAGATCTCTATATAACCCGAAAGTGGTGAGAAACTACCATGTCCCGTTTCAGAGTGAAGGAACGATTGCAGCATTCAGTTTTTAAAATGGATTCTGTTTCACAACACTAGCTTCCATCTCTAAGTTTATTACTCTATTGCAACTGGAAGTGGTACATAGTTACTTCTACGTTTACACTATTGATTCTCATTGCCCGACAAAGATACTAGAAGAAACAGTCTTTAGATTTCCTAGTCTTTATATTTCACTTTTTAACTCCAAGTAGTATACAAAAATTGTATATTACCTAGTCGGTGTTATAAATTATCATGTAGATCTCTATATAACCCGAAAGTGGTGAGAAACTACCATTTCCAGTTTCAGAGTGAAAGAGCGATAGCAGCAACCAGTTTTTAATATGGATTCTGTTTCAAAACACTAGCTTCCATCTCTAAGTTTATCACTCTATTGCAACTGGAAGTGATACATAGTTACTTCTACGTATACACTATTGATTCTCATAGCACGAACCAAAAAAGTACTAGACGAAACAGTCTTTAGATCTCTTAGTCTTTATATTTCACTTTTTAACTTCAAGTAGTATACAAAAATTGTATATTAGCTAGTCGGTGTTATAATTTGTCATGTAGATCTCTATATAACCCGGAAGTAATGACAAACTACCATTTCCAGTTTCAGAGTGAAAGAGCGATAGCAGCAAGCAATTTTTAATATGGAGTCTGTTCCACAACACTAGCTTCCATCTCTAAGTTTATTACTCTATTGCAACTGGAAGTGATACATAGTTACTTCCACTTTTACACTATTGATTCTTATAGAACGACAAAGGTACTATACGAGACAGTCTTTAGATTTCCTAGTCTTTATATTTCACTTTTTAACTCCAAGTAGTATACAAAAATTGTATATTAGCTAGTCGGTGTTTAAAATTATCGTGTAGATCTCTATATAACCCGATGGTTTTGAAAAGCTACCATTTCCAGTTTCAGAGTGAAGAAGCGATTGCAGCAAGCAGTTTTTAATATGGATTCTGTTCCACAACATTAGCTTCCATCTCTAAGTTTATTACTCTATTGCAACTGGAAGTGATATATAGTTACTTCTACTTTTAAACTATTGATTCTCATAGAACGACAAAGGTACTAGACGAAACAGTCTTTAGATTTCCTAGTCTTTATATTTCACCTTTTACTCCATGTAGTATACAAAAATTGTATATTAGCTAGTCGGTGTTATAAATTATCCTGTAGAACTCTATATAACCCGAAAGTGGAGAAAAACTACCATTTCCAGTTTCAGAGTGAAAAAACGATAGCAGCAATCAGTTTTTAATATGGATTCTGTTCCACAACACTAGCTTCCATCTCTAAGTTTATTACTCTATTGCAACTGGAAGTTTTACATATCTCCTTCTACGTTTACACTATTGATTCTCATAGAACGACAAAGGTACTAGACGAAACAGTCTTTAGATTTCCTGGTCTTTAGATTTCACTTCTTATCTCCAAGTAGTATACATAAATTGTATATTAGCTAGTCGGTGTTATAAATTAACATGTAGATCTATATATAACCCGAAAGTGGTGAAAAACTACCATTTCCAGTTTCAGAGTGAAAGAGCGAGAGCAGAAACCAATTTTTAATATAGATTCTGTTTCACAACACTAGCTTCCATCTCTAAGTTTATCACTCTATTGCAACTTGAAGTGATACATAGTTACTTCTACGTTTACAATATTGATTCTCATAGAACCGCAAAGGTACTAGAGGAAACAGTCTTTAGATTTCCTTGTCTTTATATTTCAATTTTTAACTCCAAGTAGTATACAAAAATTGTATATTAGCTAGTCGGTGGTATAAATTATCATGTAGATCTCTATATAACCCGAAAGTGGTGAAAAACTACCATTTCCAATTTCAGAGTGAAGAAACGATAGCAGCAAGCAGTTTTTAATATGGATTCTGTTCCACAACTTTAGGTTCCATCTCTAAGTTTATTACTCTATTTCAACTGGAAGTGATACATAGTTTCTTCTACCTTTACTTTTTTGATTCTCATAGAACGACAAAGGTACTAGAAGAAAGAGTCTTTAGATTTCCTAGTCTTTATATTTCACCTTTTAACTCCAAGTAGTATACAAAAATTGTATATTAGCTAGTCGGTGTTATAAATTGTCATGTAGATCTCTATTTAACCCGGAAGTAATGACAAACTACCATTTCCAGTTTCAGAGTAAAGAAACGATATCAGCAAGCAGTTTTAATATGGATTCTGTACCACAACATTAGCTTCCATCTCTAAGTTTATTACTCTATTGCAACTGGAAGTGATACATAGTTACTTCTACCTTTACACTATTGATTCTCATAGAACGACAAAGGTACTAGACGAAACAGTCTTTATATTTCCTAGTCTTTAAATTTCACTTCTTAACTCCAAAGTAGTATACAAAAATTGTATATTAGATAGTCGGTGTTATAAATTATCATGTAGGTCTCTATATAACCCAAAAGTGGTAAAAAACTACCATTTCCAGTGTCAGAGTGTAGAAACGATAGCAGCAACCAGTTTTTAATATGGATACTGTTCCAGAACAGTAGCTTCCATCTCTATGTTTACTCCTCTATTGCAACTTGAAGTGATACATAGTTACTTCTACCTTTACACAATTTATTCTCATAGTACGACAAAGGTACTAGACGAAATAGTCGTTAGATTTCCTAGTCTTTATATTTCACTTTGTAACTCCAAGTAGTATACAAAAATTGTATATTAACTAGTCGGAGTTATAAATTATCATGTAGATCTCTATATAACCCGAAAGTGGTGACAAACTACCATTTCCAGTTTCAGAGTGAAAAAACGATAGCAACAAGCAATTTTTAATGTGGATTCTGTTCCACAACACTAGCTTCCATCTCTAAGTTTATTACTCTATTGCAACAGGAAGTTTTACGTATCTCCTTCTACGTTTACACTATTGATTCTAATAGAACGACAAAGGTACTAGACGAAACAGTCTTTAGATTTCTTAGTCTTTATATTTCACTTTTTAACTCCAAGCAGTATCCAAAAATTGTATATTAGCTAGTCGGTCTTATAAATTATTATGTAGAATTCTATATAACCCGAAAGTGGTGAAAAACTACCATTTCCAGTTTCAGAGTAAAGAAACGATAGTAGCAACCAGTTTTTAATATGGATTCTGTTCCACAACACTAGCTTCCATCTCTAAGTTTATTACTCTATTGCGACTGGAAGTGACACATAGTTACTTCTACATTTACACTATTGATTCTCATAGAACGCCAAAGGTACTAGACGAAACAGTCTTTAGATTTCCTAGTCTTTATATTTCACTTTTTATTTCCAAGTAGTATACAAAAATTGTATATTAGCTAGTCGGTCTTATGAATTATCATATAGATCTCTATATAACCCGAAAGTGGTGACAAACTACCATGTCCAGTTTCAGAGTGAAGAAACGAATGCAGCAATCAGTTTTTAATATGGATTCTGTTTCACAACACTAGCTTGCATCTCGAAGTTTATCACTCTATTGCAACTAGGAGTGATACATAGTTACTTCTACGTTTACACTATTGATTCTCATTGCACGACAAAGATACTAGAAGAAACAGTCTTTATATTTCCTAGTCTTTAAATTTCACTTCTTAACTCCAAAGTAGTATACAAAAATTGTATATTAGATAGTCGGTGTTATAAATTATCATCTAGGTCTCTATATAACCCAAAAGTGGTAAAAAACTACCATTTCATGTGTCAGAGTGTAGAAACGATAGCAGCAACCAGTTTTTAATATGGATTCTGTTCCAGAAAAGTAGCTTCCATCTCTATGTTTATTCCTCTATTGCAACTTGAAGTGATACATAGTTACTTCTACCTTTACACAATTGATTCTCATAGTACGACAAAGGTACTAGACGAAATGTTCTTTAGATTTCCTAGTCTTTATATTTCACTTTGTAACTCATAGTAGTATACAAAAATTGTATATTAACTAGTCGGAGTTAAAAATTATCATGTAGATCTCTATATAACCCGAAAGTGGTGACAAACTACCATTTCCAGTTTCAGAGTGAAAAAACGATAGCAACAAGCAATTTTTAATATGGATTCTGTTCCACAACACTAGCTTCCATCTCTAAGTTTATTACTCTATTGCAACAGGAAGTTTTACGTATCTCCTTCTACGTTTACACTATTGATTCCAATAGAACGACAAAGGTACTAGACGAAACAGTCTTTAGATTTCTTAGTCTTTATATTTCACTTTTTAACTCCAAGCAGTATCCAAAAATTGTATATTAGCTAGTCGGTCTTATAAATTATTATGTAGAAATCTATATAACCAGAAAGTGGTGAGAAACTACCATTTCCAGTTTCAGAGTAAAGAAACGATAGCAGCAACTAGTTTTTAATATGGATTCTGTTCCACAACACTAGCTTTCATCTCTAAGTTTATTACTCTATTGCGACTGGAAGTGATACATAGTTACTTTTACATTTACACTATTGATTCTCATAGAATGACAAAGGTACTAGACGAAACAGTCTTTAGATTTCCTAGTCTTTATATTTCACTTTTTAACTCCAAGTAGTATACAAAAATTGTATATTAGCCAGTAGATGTTATAAATTATCATATAGATCTCTATATAACCCGAAAATGGTGACAAACTACCATGTCCAGTTTCAGAGTGAAGAAACGATTGCAGCAATCAGTTTTTAATATGGATTCTGTTTCACAACACTAGCTTCCATCTCTAAGTTTATTACTCTATTGCAACTGGAAGTGATACATAGTTACTTCTACGTTTACACTATTGATTCTCATAGAACGACAAAGGTACTAGAAGAAACAGTCTTTAGATTTCCTAGTCTTTATATTTCACTTTTTAACTCCAAGTAGTATACAAAAATTGTATATTAGCTAGTCGGTGTTATAAATTATGATGTTGATCTCTATATAACCTGAAAGTGGTGACAAACTACCATGTCCAATTTCAGAGTGAAAAAAACGATTGCAGCAATCAGTTTTTAATATGGATTCTGTTTCACAACACTAGCTTCCATCTCTAAGTTTATTACTGTATTGCAACTGGAAGTGATACATAGTTACTTCTACGTTTACACTATTGATTCTCATAGAACGACAAAGGTACTAGACGAAACAGTCTTTAGATTTCTTAGTCTTTAAATTTCACTTCTTAACTCCAAGTAGTATACAAAAATTGTATATTAGATAGTCGGTGTTATAAATTATCATGTAGGTTTCTATATAACCCAAAAGTGGTGATAAACTACCATGTCCAGTTTCAGAGTGAAGAGACGATTGCAGCAATCAGTTTCTAATATGGATTCTGTTTCACAACACTAGCTTCCATCTCTAAGTTTATTACCCTATTGCAACAGGAAGTGATACTTAGTTACTTGTATGTTTACACTATTGATTCTCATAGAACGACAAAGGTACTAGACGAAACAGTCTTTAGATTTCCTAGTCTTTATATTTCACTTTTAGCTCCAAGCAGTATCAAAAAATTGTATATTAGCTAGTCGGTGTTATAAATTATCATGTAGATCTCTATATAACCCGAAAGTGGTGAAAAACTACCATTTCCAGTTTCACAGTAAAGAAACAATAGCAGCAACCAGTTTTTAATATGGATTCTGTTCCACAACACTAGCTTCCATCTCTAAGTTTATTACTCTATTGCGACTGGAAGTGATACATAGTTACTTCTACGTTTACACTATTGATTCTCATAGAACGACAAAGGTACTAGACGAAACAGTCTTTAGATTTCCTAGTCTTTATATTTCACTTTTTAACTCCAACTAGTATACAAAAATTGTATATTAGCCAGTAGATGTTATAAATTATCATATAGATCTCTATATAACCCGAAAGTGGTGACAAACTACCATTTCCAGTTTCAGAGTGAAGAAACGATTGCAGCAATCAGTTTTTAAAATGGATTCTGTTTCACAACACTAGCTTCCATCTCTAAGTTTATTACTCTATTGCGACTGGACGTGATACATTGTTACTTCTACATTTACACTATTGATTCTCATAGAACGACAAAGGTACTAGATGAAACAGTCTTTAGATTTCCTAGTCTTTATATTTCACTTTTTAACTCCAAGTAGTATACAAAAATTGTATATTAGCTAGTCGGTGTTATAAATTATCATGTAGATCTCTATATAACCCGAAAGTGGTGACAAACTACCATGTCCAGTTTCAGAGTGAAGAAACGATTGCAGCAATCAGTTTTTAATATGGATTCTGTTTCACAACACTAGCTTGCATCTCTAAGTTTATTACTCTATTGCAACTGGAAGTGATACATAGTTACTTCTACGTTTACACTATTGATTCTCATTGCACGACAAAGATACTAGAAGAAACAGTCTTTATATTTCCTAGTCTTTAAATTTCACTTCTTAACTCCAAAGTAGTTTACAAAAATTGTATATTAGATAGTCGGTGTTATAAATTATCATGTAGATCTCTATATAACCCGAAAGTGGTGACAAACTACCATTTCCAGTTTCAGAGTAAAGAAACGATAGCAGCAACCAGTTTTTAATATGGATTCTGTTCCACAACACTAGCTTCCATCTCTAAGTTTATTACTCTATTGCGACTGGAAGTGATACATAGTTACTTCTACATTTACACTATTGATTCTCATAGAACGACAAAGGTACTAGACGAAACAGTCTTTAGATTTCCTAGTCTTTATATTTCACTTTTTAACTCCAACTAGTATACAAAAATTGTATATTAGCCAGTAGATGATATAAATTATCATATAGATCTCTATATAACCCGAAAGTGGTGAAAAACTACCATTTCCAGTTTCAGAGTAAAGAAACAATAGCAGCAACCAGTTTTTAATATGGATTCTGTTCCACAACACTAGCTTCCATCTCTAAGTTTATTACTCTATTGCGACTGGACGTGATACATTGTTACTTCTACATTTACACTATTGATTCTCATATAACGACAAAGGTACTCGACGAAACAGTCTTTAGATTTCCTAGTCTTTATATTTCACTTTTTAACTCCAAGTAGTATACAAAAATTGTATATTAGCTAGTCGGTGTTATAAATTATCATATAGATCTCTATATAACCCGAAAGTGGTGACAAACTACCATGTCCAGTTTCAGAGTGAAGAAACGATTGCAGCAATCAGTTTTTAATATGGATTCGGTTTCACAACACTAGCTTCCATCTCTAAGTTTATTACTCTATTGCAACTGGAAGTGATACATAGTTACTTCTACGCTTACATTATTGATTCTCATAGAACGAAAAAGGTACTAGACGAAACAGTCTTTAGATTTCCTAGTCTTTAAGTTTCACTTCTTAACTCCAAGTAGTATACAAAAATTGTATATTAGATAGTCGGTGTTATAAATTATCATGTAGGTCTCTATATAACCCAAAAGTGGTAAAAAACAACCATTTCCACTTTCAGAGTGTAGAAACGATAGCTGCAACCAGTTTTTGATATGGATTCTGTTCCACAAGACTAGCTTCCATCTCTAAGTTTATTCCTCTATTGCAACTTGAAGTGATACATAGTTACTTCTACCTTTACACAATTGATTCTCATAGTACGACAAAGGAACTAGACAAAATAGTCTTTAGATTTCCTAGTCTTTATATTTCACTTTGTAACTCCAAGTAGTATACAAAAATTGTATATTAACTAGTCGGTGTTATAAAATATCATGTAGATCTCATTATAACCCGAAAGTGGTGACAAACTACCATTTCCAGTTTCAGAGTGAAAAAACGATAGCAACAAGCAATTTTTAATATGGATTCTGTTCCACAACACTAGCTTCCATCTCTAAGTTTATTACTCTATTGCAACAGGAAGTTTTACATATCTCCTTCTACGTTTACACTATTGATTCTCATAGAACGACAAAGGTACTAGACGAAACAGTCTTTAGATTTCCTAGTCTTTATATTTCACTTTTTAACTCCAAGCAGAATCCAAAAATTGTATATTAGCTAGTCGGTGTTATAAATTATCATGTAGATCTCTATATAACCCGAAAGTGGTGAAAAACTAACATTTCCAGTTTCAGAGTAAAGAAACGATAGCAGAAACCAGTTTTTAATATGGATTCTGTTCCACAACACTAGCTTCCATCTCTAAGTTTATTACTCTATTGCGACTGGAAGTGATACAAAGTTACTTCTACATTTACACTATTGATTCTCATAGAACGACAAAGGTACTAGACGAAACAGTCTTTAGATTTCCTAGTCTTTATATTTCACTTTTTAACTCCAAGTAGCATACAAAAATTGTATATTACCCAGTAGATGTTATAAATTATCATATAGATCTCTATATAACCCGAAAGTGGTGACAAACTACCATGTCCCGTTTCAGAGTGAAGGAACGATTGCAGCAATCAGTTTTTAATATGGATTCTGTTTCACAACACTAGCTTCCATCTCTAAGTTTATTACTCTATTGCAACTGGAAGTGATACATAATTACTTCTACGTTTACACTATTGATTCTCATTGCATGACAAAGATACTAAAAGAAACAGTCTTTAGATTTCCTAGTCTTTATATTTCACTTTTTAACTCCAAGTAGTATACAAAAATTGTATATTACCTAGTCGGTGTTATAAATTATCATGTAGATCTCTATATAACCCGAAAGTGGTGAGAAACTACCATTTCCACTTTCAGAGTGAAAGAGCGATAGCAGCAACCAGTTTTTAACACTGCGTTGGTCGCGCCCTCCACCTTTACGTGAGTGGTCGCGCGTTCTACTATTGTAGAACATCAGTATTTTTCTATACCGATATGATTTTTAGCGATATTCGGTCTTGGGTATGTTAGTTATAGTATTATACACGTTTTAAAATAATTTAAAATTATTTTGCTTGATTAATACAAGAACATTGACAGAAATAAACATTTGGTATATCGTATTTAATATATGACAATGTTGAACTAAAAATCAAGCAAGTGTTTCGGTATAAGTGTTCATATAACAGCATAAATGTTTTTTATTATACATCGTACAGGTAGAATGATATGATGTACTCTTTTGAATGACTGCCTACTCCAAGCAATCGTCACATACGATTTTCTGCTGGTCTGGGCACACAAATCTCTAGCATTTTCCAAAAGCTTTTCCTTGTTGACTTGTTGCGAGAATGGTAACAAAGGACGCATTTTCCAAACCAGAATCTCCGTCCTGTGGTAATGGAACACCTTCATTGAAGCCAATCAGAAGTCTTCCTCTACTTCGAAGCTCGTTTGGCAAGGATTCCACGGCTAAACGTTGGTTTATTGCTGCTTTTATAAACCTAGATCAAAACCTATATCATGGAGGAAATTCTTTCGTCTGACACTCTCATTATTCTTATTTGCTCTAAATATATTAAGAGCATTAACACCAGCTACGTTTTTCCTCACTTCATCATCAATTAGGCATAAAAAGATTCCTTGTGGGCCAAGCCTATGAAAAGCTGGTATTATATTGAAATTGCGACTTCGTGGGTTTCTTGGCATTATGTGATCTACATACCAGCGAGAAGGTTCTTTGTTCTTCTCTCTACCGATATAAAAAGCAACGAGTATCGAGAGAAGGTGGTGCAGCAAGATCCATGACTTCAATACTGGCTTGTACTGGTATGTTTTCTTATTCTTTTTCTTCCTGTATATTACTCTTAGATCTTCGGTATCACTGCACTCAACTTTTTCCCCATCAAAATCTTCCACGAGCTCCTACATGCCTTCAATCTCAAATGCACTTTCACAGTCACTTTCTGCCTCTACTAACTAAAGACGCATTTGTTCTCTGTCATACACTGACATTTCATAATTACAAACACGTATTCCACAAAAATAACGTGAAAATGTAAAACCAATTAAATCACTAATACGAAACAAACTTGTACGCCAATAGTCGCGCGATCTACAATAGTAGAACACTTATGAAATCACGGAACAAATCTGAGCAGGTGCAAGAACAAGCGCTGAAAATTGACTCGAATGTACAGAAGGCTTTCGGAGAAAGGTACATAACCGCTTAAGGTCGAGCGTGTTGCCAATTGCTCAGGATTCTAAAAATAAAACACCTGTTCTACAATAGTAGAACGCGCGACCACTGCAGTGTTAATATGGATTCTGTTTCAAAACACTAGCTTCCATCTCTAAGTTTATCACTCTATTGCAACTGGAAGTGATACATAGTTACTTCTACGTTTACACTATTGATTCTCATAGAACGACAAAGGTACTAGACGAAACAGTCTTTAGATCTCTTAGTCTTTATATTTCACCTTTTAACTCCAAGTAGTATACAAAAATTGTATATTAGCTAGTCGGTGTTATAATTTGTCATGTTGATCTCTATATAAGCCGGAAGTAATGACAAACTACCATTTCCAGTTTCAGAGTGAAAGATCGATAGCAGCAAGCAATTTTTAATATAGAGTCTGTTCCACAACACTAGCTTCCATCTCTAAGTTTATTACTCTATTGCAACTGGAAGTGATACATAGTTACTTCCACTTTTACACTATTGATTCTCATAGAACGACAAAGGTACTAGACAAGACAGTCTTTAGATTTCCTAGTCTTTATATTTCACTTTTTAACTCCAAGTAGTATACAAAAATTGTATATTAGCTAGTCGGTGTTTAAAATTATCGTGTAGATCTCTATATAACCCGATGGTTTTCAAAAGCAACCATTTCCAGTTTCAGAGTGAAGAAACGATTGCAGCAAGCAGTTTTTAATATGGATTCTGTTCCACAACATTAGCTTCCATCTCTAGGTTTATTACTCTATTGCAACTGGAAGTGATATATAGTTACTTCTACTTTTAAACTATTGATTCTCATAGAACGACAAAGATACTAGACGAAACAGTCTTTAGATTTCCTAGTCTTTATATTTCACCTTTTACTCCATGTAGTATACAAAAATTGTATATTAGCCAGTCGGTGTTATAAATTATCCTGTAGAACTCTATATAACCCGAAAGTGGTGAAAAACTACCATTTCCAGTTTCAGAGTGAAAAAACGATAGCAGCAATCAGTTTTTAATATGGATTCTGTTCCACAACACTAGCTTCCATCTCTAAGTTTATTACTCTATTGCAACAGGAAGTTTTACGTATTTCCTTCTACGTTTACACTATTGATTCTAATAGAACGACAAAGGTACTACACGTAACAGTCTTTAGATTTCTTAGTCTTTATATTTCACTTTTTAACTCCAAGCAGTATCCAAAAATTGTATATTAGCTAGTCGGTCTTATAAATTATTATGTAGAATTCTATATAACCCGAAAGTGGTGAAAAACTACCATTTCCAGTTTCAGAGTAAAGAAACGATAGCAGCAACCAGTTTTTAATATGGATTCTGTTCCACAACACTAGCTTCCATCTCTAAGTTTATTACTCTATTGCGACTGGAAGTGATACATAGTTACTTCTATATTTACACTATTGATTCTCATAGAACGACAAAGGTACTAGACGAAACAGTCTTTAGATTTCCTAGTCTTTATATTTCACTTTTTAACTCCAAGTAGTATACAAAAATTGTATATTAGCCAGTAGATGTTATAAATTATCATATAGATCTCTATATAACCCGAAAATGGTGACAAACTACCATGTCCACTTTCAGAGTGAAGAAACGATTGCAGCAATCAGTTTTTAATATGGATTCTGTTTCACAACACTAGCTTCCATCTCTAAGTTTATTACTCTATTGCAACTGGAAGTGATACATAGTTACTTCTACGTTTACACTATTCATTCTCATAGAACGACAAAGGTACTAGACGAAACAGTCTTTAGATTTCCTAGTCTTTAAATTTCACTTCTTAACTCCAAGTAGTATACAAAAATTGTATATTAGATAGTCGCTGTTATAAATTATCATGTAGGTTTCTATATAACCCAAAAGTGGTGATAAACTTCAATGTCCAGTTTCAGAGTGAAGAAACGATTGCAGCAATCAGTTTCTAATATGGATTCTGTATCACAACACTAGCTTCCATCTCTAAGTTTATTACCCTATTGCAACAGGAAGTGATACATAGTTACTTGTATGTTTACACTATTGATTCTCATAGAACGACAAAGGTACTAGACGAAACAGTCTTTAGATTTCCTAGTCTTTATAATTCTCTTTTTAACTCCAAGCAGTATCAAAAAATTGTATATTAGCTAGTCGGTGTTATAAATTATCATGTAGATCACTATATAACCCGAAAGTGGTGAAAAACTACCATTTCCAGTTTCAGAGTAAAGAAACAATAGCAGCAACCAGTTTTTAATATGGATTCTGTTCCACAACACTAGCTTCCATCTCTAAGTTTATTACTCTATTGCGACTGGAAGTGATACATAGTTACTTCTACGTTTACACTATTGATTCTCATAGAACGACAAAGGTACTAGACGAAACAGTCTTTAGATTTCCTAATCTTTATATTTCACTTTTTAACTCCAACTAGTATACAAAAATTGTATATTAGCCAGTAGATGTTATAAATTATCACATAGATCTCTATATAACCCGAAAGTGGTGATAAACTACCATGTCCAGTTTCACAGTGAAGAAACAATTGCAGCAATCAGTTTTTAAAATGGATTCTGTTTCACAACACTAGCTTCCATCTGTAAGTTTATTACTCTATTGCGACTGGACGTGATACATTGTTACTTCCTCATTTACACTATTGATTCTCATAGAACGACAAAGGTACTAGACGAAACAGTCTTTAGATTTCCTAGTCTTTATATTTCACTTTTTAACTCCAAGTAGTATACAAAAATTGTATATTAGCTAGTCGGTGTTATAAATTATCATATAGATCTCTATATAACCCGAAAGTTGTGACAAACTACCATGTCCAGTTTCAGAGTGAAGAAACGATTGCAGCAATCAGTTTTTAATATGGATTCGGTTTCACAACACTAGCTTCCATCTCTAAGTTTATTACTCTATTGCGACTGGACGTGATACATAGTTACTTCTACATTTACACTATTGATTCTCATAGAAGGACAAAGGTACTAGACGAAACAGTCTTTAGATTTCCTAGTCTTTATATTTCACTTTTCAACTCCAAGTAGTATACAAAAATTGTATATTAGCTAGTCGGTGTTATAAATTATCCTTAGAACTCTATATAACCCGAAAGTGGTGACAAACTACCATGTCCAGTTTCCGAGTGAAGAAACGATTGCAGCAATCAGTTTTTAATATGGATTCTGTTCCACAAGACTAGCTTCCATCTCTAAGTTTATTCCTCTATTGCAACTTGAAGTGATACATAGTTACTTCTACCTTTACACAATTGATTCTCATAGTACGACAAAGGTACTAGACGAAACAGTCTTTAGATTTCCTAGTCTTTATATTAAACCTTTTAACTCCAAGTAGTATAAAAAAATTGTATATTAACTAGTCGGTGTTATAAATTAACATGTAGATCTCTATATAACCAGAAAGTGGTGACAAACTACCATTTCCAGTTTCAGAGTGAAAAAACGATAGCAACAAGCAATTTTTAATATGGATTCTGTTCCACAACACTAGCTTCCATCTCTAAGTTTATCACTCTATTGCTACTTGAAGTGATACATAGTTACTTCTACGTTTACAATATTGATTCTCATAGAACGGCAAAGGTACTAGAGGAAACAGTCATTAGATTTCCTAGTCTTTATATTTCACTTTTTAACTCCAAGTAGTATACAAAAATTGTATATTAGCTAGTCGGTGGTATAAATTATCATGTAGATCCCTATATAACCCGAAAGTGGTGACAAACTAACACGTCCGGTTTCAGAGTGAAGAAACGATAGCAGCAAGCAGTTTTTAATATGGATTCTGTACCACAACATTAGCTTCCATCTCTAAGTTTATTACTCTATTGCAACTGGAAGTGATACATAGTTACTTCTACCTTTACACTATTGATTCTCATAGAACGACAAAGGTACTAGACGAAACAGTCTTTATATTTCCTAGTCTTTAAATTTCACTTCTTAACTCCAAAGTAGTATACAAAAATTGTATATTAGATAGTCGGTGTTATAAATTATCATGTTGGTCTCTATATAACCCAAAAGTGGTAAAAAACTACCATTTCCTGTGTCAGAGTGTAGAAACGATAGCAGCAACCAGTTTTTAATATGGATTCTGTTCCAGAACAGTAGCTTCCATCTCTATGTTTATTCCTCTATTGCAACTTGAAGTGATACATAGTTACTTCTACCTTTAAACAATTTATTCTCATAGTACGACAAAGGTACTAGAGGAAATAGTCTTTAGATTTCCTAGTCTTTATATTTCACTTTGTAACTCCAAGTAGTATACAAAAATTGTATATTAACTAGTCGGAGTTATAAATTATCATGTAGATCTCTATATAACCCGAAAGTGGTGACAAACTACCATTTCCAGTTTCAGAGTGAAAAAACGATAGCAACAAGCAATTTTTAATATGGATTCTGTTCTAAAACACTAGCTTCCATCTCTAAGCTTATTACTCTATTGCAACAGGAAGTTTTACGTATCTCCTTCTACGTTTACACTATTGATTCTAATAGAACGACAAAGGTACTAGACGAAACAGTCTTTAGATTTCTTAGTCTTTATATTTCACTTTTTAACTCCAAGCAGTATCCAAAAATTGTATATTAGCTAGTCGGTCTTATAAATTATTATGTAGAATTCTATATAACCCGAAAGTGGTGAAAAACTACCATTTCCAGTTTCAGAGTAAAGAAACGATAGCAGCAACCAGTTTTTAATATGGATTCTGTTCCACAACACTAGCTTCCATCTCTAAGTTTATTACTCTATTGCAACAGGAAGTGATACATAGTTACTTGTATGCTTACACTATTGATTCTCATAGAACAACAAAGGTACTAGACGAAACAGTCTTTAGATTTCCTAGTCTTTATATTTCACTTTTTAACTCCAAGCAGTATCAAAAAATTGTATATTAGCTAGTCGGTGTTATAAATTATCATGTAGATCTCTATATAACCCGAAAGTGGTAAAAAACTACCATTTCCAGTTTCAGAGTAAAGAAACAATAGCAGCAACCAGTTTTTAATATGGATTCTGTTCCACAACACTAGCTTCCATCTGTAAGTTTATTACTCTATTGCGACTGGAAGTGATACATAGTTACTTCTACGTTTACACTATTGATTCTCATAGAACGACAAAGGTACTAGACGAAACAGTCTTTAGATTTCCTAGTCTTTATATTTCACTTTTTAACTCCAAGTAGTATACAAAAATTGCATATTAGCCAGTAGATGTTATAAATTATCATATAGATCTCTATATAACCCGAAAGTGGTGACAAACTACCATGTCCAGTTTCAGAGTGAAGAAACGATTGCAGCAATCAGTTTTTAAAATGGATTCTGTTTCACAACACTAGCTTCCATCTCTAAGTTTATTACTCTATTGCGACTGGACGTGATACATTGTTACTTCTACATTTACACTATTGATTCTCATAGAACGACAAAGGTACTAGATGAAACAGTCTTCAGATTTCCTAGTCTTTATATTTCACTTTTTAACTCCAAGTAGTATACAAAAATTGTATATTAGCTAGTCGGTGTTATAAATTATCATATAGATCTCTATATAACCCAAAAGTGGTGACAAACTACCATGTCCAGTTTCAGAGTGAAGAAACGATTGCAGCAATCAGTTTTTAATATGGATTCGGTTTCACAACACTAGCTTCCATCTCTAAGTTTATTACTCTATTGCAACTGGAAGTGATACATAGTTATTCTACGCTTACATTATTGATTCTCATAGAACGACAAAGGTACTAGACGAAACAGTCTTTAGATTTCCTAGTCATTAAATTTCACTGCTTAACTCCAAGTAGTATACAAAAATTGTATATTAGATAGTCGGTGTTAGAAATTATCATGTAGGTCTCTTTATAACCCAAAAGTGGTAAAAAACTACCATTTCCAGTTTCAGAGTGTAGAAACGATAGCTGCAACCAGTTTTTAATATGGATTCTGTTCCACAAGACTAGCTTCCATCTCTAAGTTTATTCCTCTATTGCAACTTGAAGTGATACATAGTTACTTCTACTTTTACACAATTGATTCTCATAGTACGACAAAGGTACTAGACGAAATAGTCTTTAGATTTCCTAGTCTTTATATTTCACTTTGTAACTCCAAGTAGTATACAAAAATTTTATACTAACTAGTCGGTGTTATAAATTATCATGTAGATCTCTATATAACCCGAAAGTGGTGACAAACTACCATTTCCAGTTTCAGAGTGAAAAAACGATAGCAACAAGCAATTTTAAATATGGATTCCGTTCCACAACACTAGCTTCCATCTCTAAGTTTATTACTCTATTGCAACCGGAAGTGTTACATATCTCCTTCTACGTTCACACTATTGATTCTCATAGAACGACAAAGGTACTAGACGAAACAGTCTTTAGATTTCCTAGTCTTTAGATTTCACTTTTTAACTCCAAGCAGTATCCAAAAATTGTATATTAGATAGTCGGTGTTATAAATTATCATGTAGATCTCTATATAACCCGAAAGTGGTGAAAAACTACCATTTCCAGTTTCAGAGTAAAGAAACGATAGCAGAAACCAGTTTTTAATATGGATTCTTTTCCACAACACTAGCTTCCATCTCTAAGTTTATTACTCTATTGCGACTGGAAGTGATACATAGTTACTTCTACATTTACACTATTGATTCTCATAGAACGACAAAGGTACTAGACGAAACAGTCTTTAGATTTCCTAGTCTTTGTATTTCACTTTTTAACTCCAAGTAGCATACAAAAATTGTATATTAGCCAGTAGATGTTATAAATTATCATATAGATCTCTATATAACCCGAAAGTGGTGACAAACTACCATGTCCCGTTTCAGAGTGAAGGAACGATTGCAGCAATCAGTTTTTAAAATGGATTCTGTTTCACAACACTAGCTTCCATCTCTAAGTTTATTACTCTATTGCAACTGGAAGTGGTACATAGTTACTTCTACGTTTACACTATTGATTCTCAGAGAACGACAAAGGTTTCTAGAAGAAACAGTCTTTAGATTTCCTAGTCTTTATATTTCAATTTTTAACTCCAAGTAGTATACAAAAATTGTATATTAGCTAGTCGGTGTTATAAATTATCATGTAGATCTCTATATAACCCGAAAGTGGTGACAAACTACCATGTCCAGTTTCAGAGTGAAGAAACGATTGCAGCAATCAGTTTTTAATATGGATTCTGTTTCACAACACTAGCTTCCATCTCTAAGTTTATTACTCTATTGCAACTGGAAGTGATACATAGTTACTTCTACGTTTACACTATTGATTCTCATTGCACGACAAAGATACTAGAGGAAACGGTCTTTAGATTTCCTAGTCTTTATATTTCACTTTTTAACTCCAAGTAGTATACAAAAATTGTATATTACCTAGTCGGTGTTATAAATTATCATGTAGATCTCTATATAACCCGAAAGTGGTGACAAACTACCATGTCCAGTTTCAGAGTGAAGAAACGATTGCAGCAATCAGTTTTTAATATGGATTCGGTTTCACAACACTAGCTTCCATCTCTAAGTTTATTACTCTTTTGCAACTGGAAGTGATACATAGTTACTTCTACGCTTACATTATTGATTCTCATAGAACGACAAAGGTACTAGACGAAACAGTCTTTAGATTTCCTAGTCTTTAAATTTCACTTCTTAACTCCAAGTAGTATACAAAAATTGTATATTAGATAGTCGGTGTTATAAATTATCATGTAGGTCTCTTTATAACCCAAAAGTGGTAAAAAACTACCATTTCCAGTTTCAGAGTGTAGAAACGATAGCTGCAACCAGTTTTTAATATGGATTCTGTTCCACAAGACTAGCTTCCATCTCTAAGTTTATTCCTCTATTGCAACTTGAAGTGATACATAGTTACTTCTACCTTTACACAATTGATTCTCATAGTACGACAAAGGTACTAGACGAAATAGTCTTTAGATTTCCTAGTCTAATATTTCACTTTGTAACTCCAAGTAGTATACAAAAATTGTATACTAACTAGTCGGTGTTATAAATTATCATGTAGATCTCTATATAACCCGAAAGTGGTGACAAACTACCATTTCCAGTTTCAGAGGGAAAAAACGATAGCAACAAGCACTTTTTAATATGGATTCTGTTCCACAACACTAGCTTCCATCTCTAAGTTTATTACTCTATTGCAACAGGAAGTGTTACACAACTCCTTCTACGTTCACACTATTGATTCTCATAGAACGACAAAGGTACTAGACGAAACAGTCTTTAGATTTCCTAGTCTTTATATTTCACTTTTTAACTCCAAGCAGTATCCAAAAATTGTATATTAGATAGTCGGTGTTATAAATTATCATGTAGATCTCTATATAACCCGAAAGTGGTGAAAAACTACCAATTCCAGTTTCAGAGTAAAGAAACGATAGCAGAAACCAGTTTTTAATATGGATTCTTTTCCACAACACTAGCTTCCATCTCTAAGTTTATTACTCTATTGCGACTGGAAGTGATACACAGTTACTTCTACATTTACACTATTGATTCTCATAGAACGACAAAGGTACTAGACGAAACAGTCTTTAGATTTCCTAGTCTTTATATTTCACTTTTTAACTCCAAGTAGCATACAAAAAATGTATATTAGCCAGTAGATGTTATAAATTATCATATAGATCTCTATATAACCCGAAAGTGGTGAGAAACTACCATGTCCCGTTTCAGAGTGAAGGAACGATTGCAGCATTCAGTTTTTAAAATGGATTCTGTTTCACAACACTAGCTTCCATCTCTAAGTTTATTACTCTATTGCAACTGGAAGTGGTACATAGTTACTTCTACGTTTACACTATTGATTCTCATTGCCCGACAAAGATACTAGAAGAAACAGTCTTTAGATTTCCTAGTCTTTATATTTCACTTTTTAACTCCAAGTAGTATACAAAAATTGTATATTACCTAGTCGGTGTTATAAATTATCATGTAGATCTCTATATAACCCGAAAGTGGTGAGAAACTACCATTTCCAGTTTCAGAGTGAAAGAGCGATAGCAGCAACCAGTTTTTAATATTTATTCTGTTTCAAAACACTAGCTTCCATCTCTAAGTTTATCACTCTATTGCAACTGGAAGTGATACATAGTTACTTCTACGTATACACTATTGATTCTCATAGCACGAACCAAAAAAGTACTAGACGAAACAGTCTTTAGATCTCTTAGTCTTTATATTTCACTTTTTAACTTCAAGTAGTATACAAAAATTGTATATTAGCTAGTCGGTGTTATAATTTGTCATGTAGATCTCTATATAACCCGGAAGTAATGACAAACTACCATTTCCAGTTTCAGAGTGAAAGAGCGATAGCAGCAAGCAATTTTTAATATGGAGTCTGTTCCACAACACTAGCTTCCATCTCTAAGTTTATTACTCTATTGCAACTGGAAGTGATACATAGTTACTTCCACTTTTACACTATTGATTCTTATAGAACGACAAAGGTACTATACGAGACAGTCTTTAGATTTCCTAGTCTTTATATTTCACTTTTTAACTCCAAGTAGTATACAAAAATTGTATATTAGCTAGTCGGTGTTTAAAATTATCGTGTAGATCTCTATATAACCCGATGGTTTTGAAAAGCTACCATTTCCAGTTTCAGAGTGAAGAAGCGATTGCAGCAAGCAGTTTTTAATATGGATTCTGTTCCACAACATTAGCTTCCATCTCTAAGTTTATTACTCTATTGCAACTGGAAGTGATATATAGTTACTTCTACTTTTAAACTATTGATTCTCATAGAACGACAAAGGTACTAGACGAAACAGTCTTTAGATTTCCTAGTCTTTATATTTCACCTTTTACTCCATGTAGTATACAAAAATTGTATATTAGCTAGTCGGTGTTATAAATTATCCTGTAGAACTCTATATAACCCGAAAGTGGTGAAAAACTACCATTTCCAGTTTCAGAGTGAAAAAACGATAGCAGCAATCAGTTTTTAATATGGATTCTGTTCCACAACACTAGCTTCCATCTCTAAGTTTATTACTCTATTGCAACTGGAAGTTTTACATATCTCCTTCTACGTTTACACTATTGATTCTCATAGAACGACAAAGGTACTAGACGAAACAGTCTTTAGATTTCCTGGTCTTTAGATTTCACTTCTTATCTCCAAGTAGTATACATAAATTGTATATTAGCTAGTCGGTGTTATAAATTAACATGTAGATCTATATATAACCCGAAAGTGGTGAAAAACTACCATTTCCAGTTTCAGAGTGAAAGAGCGAGAGCAGAAACCAATTTTTAATATAGATTCTGTTTCACAACACTAGCTTCCATCTCTAAGTTTATCACTCTATTGCAACTTGAAGTGATACATAGTTACTTCTACGTTTACAATATTGATTCTCATAGAACCGCAAAGGTACTAGAGGAAACAGTCTTTAGATTTCCTTGTCTTTATATTTCAATTTTTAACTCCAAGTAGTATACAAAAATTGTATATTAGCTAGTCGGTGGTATAAATTATCATGTAGATCTCTATATAACCCGAAAGTGGTGAAAAACTACCATTTCCAATTTCAGAGTGAAGAAACGATAGCAGCAAGCAGTTTTTAATATGGATTCTGTTCCACAACTTTAGGTTCCATCTCTAAGTTTATTACTCTATTTCAACTGGAAGTGATACATAGTTTCTTCTACCTTTACTTTTTTGATTCTCATAGAACGACAAAGGTACTAGAAGAAAGAGTCTTTAGATTTCCTAGTCTTTATATTTCACCTTTTAACTCCAAGTAGTATACAAAAATTGTATATTAGCTAGTCGGTGTTATAAATTGTCATGTAGATCTCTATTTAACCCGGAAGTAATGACAAACTACCATTTCCAGTTTCAGAGTAAAGAAACGATATCAGCAAGCAGTTTTAATATGGATTCTGTACCACAACATTAGCTTCCATCTCTAAGTTTATTACTCTATTGCAACTGGAAGTGATACATAGTTACTTCTACCTTTACACTATTGATTCTCATAGAACGACAAAGGTACTAGACGAAACAGTCTTTATATTTCCTAGTCTTTAAATTTCACTTCTTAACTCCAAAGTAGTATACAAAAATTGTATATTAGATAGTCGGTGTTATAAATTATCATGTAGGTCTCTATATAACCCAAAAGTGGTAAAAAACTACCATTTCCAGTGTCAGAGTGTAGAAACGATAGCAGCAACCAGTTTTTAATATGGATACTGTTCCAGAACAGTAGCTTCCATCTCTATGTTTACTCCTCTATTGCAACTTGAAGTGATACATAGTTACTTCTACCTTTACACAATTTATTCTCATAGTACGACAAAGGTACTAGACGAAATAGTCGTTAGATTTCCTAGTCTTTATATTTCACTTTGTAACTCCAAGTAGTATACAAAAATTGTATATTAACTAGTCGGAGTTATAAATTATCATGTAGATCTCTATATAACCCGAAAGTGGTGACAAACTACCATTTCCAGTTTCAGAGTGAAAAAACGATAGCAACAAGCAATTTTTAATGTGGATTCTGTTCCACAACACTAGCTTCCATCTCTAAGTTTATTACTCTATTGCAACAGGAAGTTTTACGTATCTCCTTCTACGTTTACACTATTGATTCTAATAGAACGACAAAGGTACTAGACGAAACAGTCTTTAGATTTCTTAGTCTTTATATTTCACTTTTTAACTCCAAGCAGTATCCAAAAATTGTATATTAGCTAGTCGGTCTTATAAATTATTATGTAGAATTCTATATAACCCGAAAGTGGTGAAAAACTACCATTTCCAGTTTCAGAGTAAAGAAACGATAGTAGCAACCAGTTTTTAATATGGATTCTGTTCCACAACACTAGCTTCCATCTCTAAGTTTATTACTCTATTGCGACTGGAAGTGACACATAGTTACTTCTACATTTACACTATTGATTCTCATAGAACGCCAAAGGTACTAGACGAAACAGTCTTTAGATTTCCTAGTCTTTATATTTCACTTTTTAACTCCAAGTAGTATACAAAAATTGTATATTAGCCAGTAGATGTTATAAATTATCATATAGATCTCTATATAACCCGAAAGTGGTGACAAACTACCATGTCCCGTTTGAGAGTGAAGGAGCGATTGCAGCAATCAGTTTTTAATATGGATTCTGTTTCACAACACTAGCTTCCATCTCTAAGTTTATTACTCTATTGCAACTGGAAGTGGTACATAGTTACTTCTACGTTTACACTATTGATTCTCATAGAACGACAAAGGTTTCTAGAAGAAACAGTCTTTAGATTTCCTAGTCTTTATATTTCACTTTTTATTTCCAAGTAGTATACAAAAATTGTATATTAGCTAGTCGGTCTTATGAATTATCATATAGATCTCTATATAACCCGAAAGTGGTGACAAACTACCATGTCCAGTTTCAGAGTGAAGAAACGAATGCAGCAATCAGTTTTTAATATGGATTCTGTTTCACAACACTAGCTTGCATCTCGAAGTTTATCACTCTATTGCAACTAGGAGTGATACATAGTTACTTCTACGTTTACACTATTGATTCTCATTGCACGACAAAGATACTAGAAGAAACAGTCTTTATATTTCCTAGTCTTTAAATTTCACTTCTTAACTCCAAAGTAGTATACAAAAATTGTATATTAGATAGTCGGTGTTATAAATTATCATCTAGGTCTCTATATAACCCAAAAGTGGTAAAAAACTACCATTTCATGTGTCAGAGTGTAGAAACGATAGCAGCAACCAGTTTTTAATATGGATTCTGTTCCAGAAAAGTAGCTTCCATCTCTATGTTTATTCCTCTATTGCAACTTGAAGTGATACATAGTTACTTCTACCTTTACACAATTGATTCTCATAGTACGACAAAGGTACTAGACGAAATGTTCTTTAGATTTCCTAGTCTTTATATTTCACTTTGTAACTCATAGTAGTATACAAAAATTGTATATTAACTAGTCGGAGTTAAAAATTATCATGTAGATCTCTATATAACGCGAAAGTGGTGACAAACTACCATTTCCAGTTTCAGAGTGAAAAAACGATAGCAACAAGCAATTTTTAATATGGATTCTGTTCCACAACACTAGCTTCCATCTCTAAGTTTATTACTCTATTGCAACAGGAAGTTTTACGTATCTCCTTCTACGTTTACACTATTGATTCCAATAGAACGACAAAGGTACTAGACGAAACAGTCTTTAGATTTCTTAGTCTTTATATTTCACTTTTTAACTCCAAGCAGTATCCAAAAATTGTATATTAGCTAGTCGGTCTTATAAATTATTATGTAGAAATCTATATAACCAGAAAGTGGTGAGAAACTACCATTTCCAGTTTCAGAGTAAAGAAACGATAGCAGCAACTAGTTTTTAATATGGATTCTGTTCCACAACACTAGCTTTCATCTCTAAGTTTATTACTCTATTGCGACTGGAAGTGATACATAGTTACTTTTACATTTACACTATTGATTCTCATAGAATGACAAAGGTACTAGACGAAACAGTCTTTAGATTTCCTAGTCTTTATATTTCACTTTTTAACTCCAAGTAGTATACAAAAATTGTATATTAGCCAGTAGATGTTATAAATTATCATATAGATCTCTATATAACCCGAAAATGGTGACAAACTACCATGTCCAGTTTCAGAGTGAAGAAACGATTGCAGCAATCAGTTTTTAATATGGATTCTGTTTCACAACACTAGCTTCCATCTCTAAGTTTATTACTCTATTGCAACTGGAAGTGATACATAGTTACTTCTACGTTTACACTATTGATTCTCATAGAACGACAAAGGTACTAGAAGAAACAGTCTTTAGATTTCCTAGTCTTTATATTTCACTTTTTAACTCCAAGTAGTATACAAAAATTGTATATTAGCTAGTCGGTGTTATAAATTATCATGTTGATCTCTATATAACCTGAAAGTGGTGACAAACTACCATGTCCAATTTCAGAGTGAAAAAAACGATTGCAGCAATCAGTTTTTAATATGGATTCTGTTTCACAACACTAGCTTCCATCTCTAAGTTTATTACTGTATTGCAACTGGAAGTGATACATAGTTACTTCTACGTTTACACTATTGATTCTCATAGAACGACAAAGGTACTAGACGAAACAGTCTTTAGATTTCTTAGTCTTTAAATTTCACTTCTTAACTCCAAGTAGTATACAAAAATTGTATATTAGATAGTCGGTGTTATAAATTATCATGTAGGTTTCTATATAACCCAAAAGTGGTGATAAACTACCATGTCCAGTTTCAGAGTGAAGAGACGATTGCAGCAATCAGTTTCTAATATGGATTCTGTTTCACAACACTAGCTTCCATCTCTAAGTTTATTACCCTATTGCAACAGGAAGTGATACTTAGTTACTTGTATGTTTACACTATTGATTCTCATAGAACGACAAAGGTACTAGACGAAACAGTCTTTAGATTTCCTAGTCTTTATATTTCACTTTTAGCTCCAAGCAGTATCAAAAAATTGTATATTAGCTAGTCGGTGTTATAAATTATCATGTAGATCTCTATATAACCCGAAAGTGGTGAAAAACTACCATTTCCAGTTTCACAGTAAAGAAACAATAGCAGCAACCAGTTTTTAATATGGATTCTGTTCCACAACACTAGCTTCCATCTCTAAGTTTATTACTCTATTGCGACTGGAAGTGATACATAGTTACTTCTACGTTTACACTATTGATTCTCATAGAACGACAAAGGTACTAGACGAAACAGTCTTTAGATTTCCTAGTCTTTATATTTCACTTTTTAACTCCAACTAGTATACAAAAATTGTATATTAGCCAGTAGATGTTATAAATTATCATATAGATCTCTATATAACCCGAAAGTGGTGACAAACTACCATTTCCAGTTTCAGAGTGAAGAAACGATTGCAGCAATCAGTTTTTAAAATGGATTCTGTTTCACAACACTAGCTTCCATCTCTAAGTTTATTACTCTATTGCGACTGGACGTGATACATTGTTACTTCTACATTTACACTATTGATTCTCATAGAACGACAAAGGTACTAGATGAAACAGTCTTTAGATTTCCTAGTCTTTATATTTCACTTTTTAACTCCAAGTAGTATACAAAAATTGTATATTAGCTAGTCGGTGTTATAAATTATCATGTAGATCTCTATATAACCCGAAAGTGGTGACAAACTACCATGTCCAGTTTCAGAGTGAAGAAACGATTGCAGCAATCAGTTTTTAATATGGATTCTGTTTCACAACACTAGCTTGCATCTCTAAGTTTATTACTCTATTGCAACTGGAAGTGATACATAGTTACTTCTACGTTTACACTATTGATTCTCATTGCACGACAAAGATACTAGAAGAAACAGTCTTTATATTTCCTAGTCTTTAAATTTCACTTCTTAACTCCAAAGTAGTTTACAAAAATTGTATATTAGATAGTCGGTGTTATAAATTATCATGTAGATCTCTATATAACCCGAAAGTGGTGACAAACTACCATTTCCAGTTTCAGAGTAAAGAAACGATAGCAGCAACCAGTTTTTAATATGGATTCTGTTCCACAACACTAGCTTCCATCTCTAAGTTTATTACTCTATTGCGACTGGAAGTGATACATAGTTACTTCTACATTTACACTATTGATTCTCATAGAACGACAAAGGTACTAGACGAAACAGTCTTTAGATTTCCTAGTCTTTATATTTCACTTTTTAACTCCAAGTAGTATACAAAAATTGTATATTAGCCAGTAGATGTTATAAATTATCATATAGATCTCTATATAACCCGAAAATGGTGACAAACTACCATGTCCAGTCTCAGAGTGAAGAAACGATTGCAGCAATCAGTTTTTAATATGGATTCTGTTTCACAACACTAGCTTCCATCTCTAAGTTTATTACTCTATTGCAACTGGAAGTGATACATAGTTACTTCTACGTTTACACTATTGATTCTCATAGAACGACCTAGGTACTAGAAGAAACAGTCTTTAGATTTCCTAGTCTTTATATTTCACTTTTTAACTCCAAGTAGTATACAAAAATTGTATATTAGGTAGTCGGTGTTATAAATTATCATGTTGATCTCTATATAACCTGAAAGTGGTGACAAACTACCATGTCCAATTTCAGAGTGAAAAAACGATTGCAGCAATCAGTTTTTAATATGGATTCTGTTTCACAACACTAGCTTCCATCTCTAAGTTTATTACTCTATTGCAACTGGAAGTGATACATAGTTACTTCTACGTTTACACTATTGATTCTCATAGAACGACAAAGGTACTAGACGAAACAGTCTTTAGATTTCCTAGTCTTTAAATTTCACTTCTTAACTCCAAGTAGTATACAAAAATTGTATATTAGAGAGTCGGTGTTATAAATTATCATGTAGGTTTCTATATAACCCAAAAGTGGTGATAAACTACCATGTCCAGTTTCAGAGTGAAGAAACGATTGCAGCAATCAGTTTCTAATATGGATTCTGTTTCACAACACTAGCTTCCATCTCTAAGTTTATTACCCTATTGCAACAGGAAGTGATACTTAGTTACTTGTATGTTTACACTATTGATTCTCATAGAACGACAAAGGTACTAGACGAAACATTCTTTAGATTTCCTAGTCTTTATATTTCACTTTTTAACTCCAAGCAGTATCAAAAAATTGTATATTAGCTAGTCGGTGTTATAAATTATCATGTAGATCTCTATATAACCCGAAAGTGGTGAAAAACTACCATTTCCAGTTTCAGAGTAAAGAAACAATAGCAGCAACCAGTTTTTAATATGGATTCTGTTCCACAACACTAGCTTCCATCTCTAAGTTTATTACTCTATTGCGACTGGAAGTGATACATAGTTACTTCTACGTTTACACTATTGATTCTCATAGAACGACAAAGGTACTAGACGAAACAGTCTTTAGATTTCCTAGTCTTTATATTTCACTTTTTAACTCCAACTAGTATACAAAAATTGTATATTAGCCAGTAGATGTTATAAATTATCATATAGATCTCTATATAACCCGAAAGTGGTGACAAACTACCATGTCCAGTTTCAGAGTGAAGAAACGATTGCAGCAATCAGTTTTTAAAATGGATTCTGTTTCACAACACTAGCTTCCATCTCTAAGTTTATTACTCTATTGCGACTGGACGTGATACATTGTTACTTCTACATTTACACTATTGATTCTCATAGAACGACAAAGGTACTAGATGAAACAGTCTTTAGATTTCCTAGTCTTTATATTTCACTTTTTAACTCCAAGTAGTATACAAAAATTGTATATTAGCTAGTCGGTGTTATAAATTATCACATAGATCTCTATATAACCCGAAAGTGGTGACAAACTACCATGTCCAGTTTCAGAGTGAAGAAACGATTGCAGCAATCAGTTTTTAATATGGATTCGGTTTCACAACACTAGCTTCCATCTCTAAGTTTATTACTCTATTGCAACTGGAAGTGATACATAGTTACTTCTACGCTTACTTTATTGATTCTCATAGAACGACAAAGGTACTAGACGAAACAGTCTTTAGATTTCCTAGTCTTTAAATTTCACTTCTTAACTCCAAGTAGTATACAAAAATTGTATATTAGATAGTCGGTGTTATAAATTATCATGTAGGACTCTATATAACCCGAAAGTGGTGACAAACTACCATTTCCAGTTTCAGAGTGAAAAAAGGATAGCAACAAGCAATTTTTAATATGGATTCTGTTCCACAACACTAGCTTCCATCTCTAAGTTTATTACTCTATTGCAACAGGAAGTTTTACATATCTCCTTCTACCTTTACACAATTGATTCTCATAGTACGACAAAGGTACTAGACGAAATAGTCTTTAGATTTCCTAGTCTTTATATTTCACTTTGGAACTCCAAGTATTATACAAAAATTGTATATTAACTAGTCGGTGTTATAAATTATCATGTAGATCTCTATATAACCCGAAAGTGGTGACAAACTACCATTTCCAGTTTCAGAGTGAAAAAACGATAGCAACAAGCAATTTTTAATATGGATTCTGTTCCACAACACTAGCTTCCATCTCTAAGTTTATTACTCTATTGCAACAGGAAGTTTTACATATCTCCTTCTACGTTTACACTATTGATTCTCATAGAACGACAAAGGTACTAGACGAAACAGTCTTTAGATTTCCTAGTCTTTATATTTCACTTTTTAACTCCAAGCAGTATCCAAAAATTGTATATTAGATAGTCGGTGTTATAAATTATCATGTAGATCTCTATATAACCCGAAAGTGGTGAAAAACTACCATTTCCAGTTTCAGAGTAAAGAAACGATAGCAGAAACCAGTTTTTAATACGGATTCTGTTTCACAACACTAGCTTCCATCTCTAAGTTTATTACTCTATTGCAACTGGAAGTGGTACATAGTTACTTCTACGTTTACACTATTGATTCTCAGAGAACGACAAAGGTTTCTAGAAGAAACAGTCTTTAGATTTCCTAGTCTTTATATTTCAATTTTTAACTCCAAGTAGTATACAAAAATTGTATATTAGCTAGTCGGTGTTATAAATTATCATGTAGATCTCTATATAACCCGAAAGTGGTGACAAACTACCATGTCCAGTTTCAGAGTGAAGAAACGATTGCAGCAATCAGTTTTTAATATGGATTCTGTTTCACAACACTAGCTTCCATCTCTAAGTTTATTACTCTATTGCAACTGGAAGTGATACATAGTTACTTCTACGTTTACACTATTGATTCTCATTGCACGACAAAGATACTAGAGGAAACAGTCTTTAGATTTCCTAGTCTTTATATTTCACTTTTTAACTCCAAGTAGTATACAAAAATTGTATATTACCTAGTCGGTGTTATAAATTATCATGTAGATCTCTATATAACCCGAAAGTGGTGACAAACTACCATGTCCAGTTTCAGAGTGAAGAAACGATTGCAGCAATCAGTTTTTAATATGGATTCGGTTTCACAACACTAGCTTCCATCTCTAAGTTTATTACTCTTTTGCAACTGGAAGTGATACATAGTTACTTCTACGCTTACATTATTGATTCTCATAGAACGACAAAGGTACTAGACGAAACAGTCTTTAGATTTCCTAGTCTTTAAATTTCACTTCTTAACTCCAAGTAGTATACAAAAATTGTATATTAGATAGTCGGTGTTATAAATTATCATGTAGGTCTCTTTATAACCCAAAAGTGGTAAAAAACTACCATTTCCAGTTTCAGAGTGTAGAAACGATAGCTGCAACCAGTTTTTAATATGGATTCTGTTCCACAAGACTAGCTTCCATCTCTAAGTTTATTCCTCTATTGCAACTTGAAGTGATACATAGTTACTTCTACCTTTACACAATTGATTCTCATAGTACGACAAAGGTACTAGACGAAATAGTCTTTAGATTTCCTAGTCTAATATTTCACTTTGTAACTCCAAGTAGTATACAAAAATTGTATACTAACTAGTCGGTGTTATAAATTATCATGTAGATCTCTATATAACCCGAAAGTGGTGACAAACTACCATTTCCAGTTTCAGAGGGAAAAAACGATAGCAACAAGCACTTTTTAATATGGATTCTGTTCCACAACACTAGCTTCCATCTCTAAGTTTATTACTCTATTGCAACAGGAAGTGTTACACAACTCCTTCTACGTTCACACTATTGATTCTCATAGAACGACAAAGGTACTAGACGAAACAGTCTTTAGATTTCCTAGTCTTTATATTTCACTTTTTAACTCCAAGCAGTATCCAAAAATTGTATATTAGATAGTCGGTGTTATAAATTATCATGTAGATCTCTATATAACCCGAAAGTGGTGAAAAACTACCAATTCCAGTTTCAGAGTAAAGAAACGATAGCAGAAACCAGTTTTTAATATGGATTCTTTTCCACAACACTAGCTTCCATCTCTAAGTTTATTACTCTATTGCGACTGGAAGTGATACATAGTTACTTTTACATTTACACTATTGATTCTCATAGAATGACAAAGGTACTAGACGAAACAGTCTTTAGATTTCCTAGTCTTTATATTTCACTTTTTAACTCCAAGTAGCACACAAAAAATGTATATTAGCCAGTAGATGTTATAAATTATCATATAGATCTCTATATAACCCGAAAGTGGTGAGAAACTACCATGTCCCGTTTCAGAGTGAAGGAACGATTGCAGCATTCACTTTTTAAAATGGATTCTGTTTCACAACACTAGCTTCCATCTCTAAGTTTATTACTCTATTGCAACTGGAAGTGGTACATAGTTACTTCTACGTTTACACTATTGATTCTCATTGCCCGACAAAGATACTAGAAGAAACAGTCTTTAGATTTCCTAGTCTTTATATTTCACTTTTTAACTCCAAGTAGTATACAAAAATTGTATATTACCTAGTCGGTGTTATAAATTATCATGTAGATCTCTATATAACCCGAAAGTGGTGAGAAACTACCATTTCCAGTTTCAGAGTGAAAGAGCGATAGCAGCAACCAGTTTTTAATATGGATTCTGTTTCAAAACACTAGCTTCCATCTCTAAGTTTATCACTCTATTGCAACTGGAAGTGATACATAGTTACTTCTACGTATACACTATTGATTCTCATAGCACGAACCAAAAAAGTACTAGACGAAACAGTCTTTAGATCTCTTAGTCTTTATATTTCACTTTTTAACTTCAAGTAGTATACAAAAATTGTATATTAGCTAGTCGGTGTTATAATTTGTCATGTAGATCTCTATATAACCCGGAAGTAATGACAAACTACCATTTCCAGTTTCAGAGTGAAAGAGCGATAGCAGCAAGCAATTTTTAATATGGAGTCTGTTCCACAACACTAGCTTCCATCTCTAAGTTTATTACTCTATTGCAACTGGAAGTGATACATAGTTACTTCCACTTTTACACTATTGATTCTTATAGAACGACAAAGGTACTATACGAGACAGTCTTTAGATTTCCTAGTCTTTATATTTCACTTTTTAACTCCAAGTAGTATACAAAAATTGTATATTAGCTAGTCGGTGTTTAAAATTATCGTGTAGATCTCTATATAACCCGATGGTTTTGAAAAGCTACCATTTCCAGTTTCAGAGTGAAGAAGCGATTGCAGCAAGCAGTTTTTAATATGGATTCTGTTCCACAACATTAGCTTCCATCTCTAAGTTTATTACTCTATTGCAACTGGAAGTGATATATAGTTACTTCTACTTTTAAACTATTGATTCTCATAGAACGACAAAGGTACTAGACGAAACAGTCTTTAGATTTCCTAGTCTTTATATTTCACCTTTTACTCCATGTAGTATACAAAAATTGTATATTAGCTAGTCGGTGTTATAAATTATCCTGTAGAACTCTATATAACCCGAAAGTGGTGAAAAACTACCATTTCCAGTTTCAGAGTGAAAAAACGATAGCAGCAATCAGTTTTTAATATGGATTCTGTTCCACAACACTAGCTTCCATCTCTAAGTTTATTACTCTATTGCAACTGGAAGTTTTACATATCTCCTTCTACGTTTACACTATTGATTCTCATAGAACGACAAAGGTACTAGACGAAACAGTCTTTAGATTTCCTGGTCTTTAGATTTCACTTCTTATCTCCAAGTAGTATACATAAATTGTATATTAGCTAGTCGGTGTTATAAATTAACATGTAGATCTATATATAACCCGAAAGTGGTGAAAAACTACCATTTCCAGTTTCAGAGTGAAAGAGCGAGAGCAGAAACCAATTTTTAATATAGATTCTGTTTCACAACACTAGCTTCCATCTCTAAGTTTATCACTCTATTGCAACTTGAAGTGATACATAGTTACTTCTACGTTTACAATATTGATTCTCATAGAACCGCAAAGGTACTAGAGGAAACAGTCTTTAGATTTCCTTGTCTTTATATTTCAATTTTTAACTCCAAGTAGTATACAAAAATTGTATATTAGCTAGTCGGTGGTATAAATTATCATGTAGATCTCTATATAACCCGAAAGTGGTGAAAAACTACCATTTCCAATTTCAGAGTGAAGAAACGATAGCAGCAAGCAGTTTTTAATATGGATTCTGTTCCACAACTTTAGGTTCCATCTCTAAGTTTATTACTCTATTTCAACTGGAAGTGATACATAGTTTCTTCTACCTTTACTTTTTTGATTCTCATAGAACGACAAAGGTACTAGAAGAAAGAGTCTTTAGATTTCCTAGTCTTTATATTTCACCTTTTAACTCCAAGTAGTATACAAAAATTGTATATTAGCTAGTCGGTGTTATAAATTGTCATGTAGATCTCTATTTAACCCGGAAGTAATGACAAACTACCATTTCCAGTTTCAGAGTAAAGAAACGATATCAGCAAGCAGTTTTAATATGGATTCTGTACCACAACATTAGCTTCCATCTCTAAGTTTATTACTCTATTGCAACTGGAAGTGATACATAGTTACTTCTACCTTTACACTATTGATTCTCATAGAACGACAAAGGTACTAGACGAAACAGTCTTTATATTTCCTAGTCTTTAAATTTCACTTCTTAACTCCAAAGTAGTATACAAAAATTGTATATTAGATAGTCGGTGTTATAAATTATCATGTAGGTCTCTATATAACCCAAAAGTGGTAAAAAACTACCATTTCCAGTGTCAGAGTGTAGAAACGATAGCAGCAACCAGTTTTTAATATGGATACTGTTCCAGAACAGTAGCTTCCATCTCTATGTTTACTCCTCTATTGCAACTTGAAGTGATACATAGTTACTTCTACCTTTACACAATTTATTCTCATAGTACGACAAAGGTACTAGACGAAATAGTCGTTAGATTTCCTAGTCTTTATATTTCACTTTGTAACTCCAAGTAGTATACAAAAATTGTATATTAACTAGTCGGAGTTATAAATTATCATGTAGATCTCTATATAAACCGAAAGTGGTGACAAACTACCATTTCCAGTTTCAGAGTGAAAAAACGATAGCAACAAGCAATTTTTAATGTGGATTCTGTTCCACAACACTAGCTTCCATCTCTAAGTTTATTACTCTATTGCAACAGGAAGTTTTACGTATCTCCTTCTACGTTTACACTATTGATTCTAATAGAACGACAAAGGTACTAGACGAAACAGTCTTTAGATTTCTTAGTCTTTATATTTCACTTTTTAACTCCAAGCAGTATCCAAAAATTGTATATTAGCTAGTCGGTCTTATAAATTATTATGTAGAATTCTATATAACCCGAAAGTGGTGAAAAACTACCATTTCCAGTTTCAGAGTAAAGAAACGATAGTAGCAACCAGTTTTTAATATGGATTCTGTTCCACAACACTAGCTTCCATCTCTAAGTTTATTACTCTATTGCGACTGGAAGTGACACATAGTTACTTCTACATTTACACTATTGATTCTCATAGAACGCCAAAGGTACTAGACGAAACAGTCTTTAGATTTCCTAGTCTTTATATTTCAATTTTTAACTCCAAGTAGTATACAAAAATTGTATATTAGCCAGTAGATGTTATAAATTATCATATAGATCTCTATATAACCCGAAAGTGGTGACAAACTACCATGTCCCGTTTGAGAGTGAAGGAGCGATTGCAGCAATCAGTTTTTAATATGGATTCTGTTTCACAACACTAGCTTCCATCTCTAAGTTTATTACTCTATTGCAACTGGAAGTGGTACATAGTTACTTCTACGTTTACACTATTGATTCTCATAGAACGACAAAGGTTTCTAGAAGAAACAGTCTTTAGATTTCCTAGTCTTTATATTTCACTTTTTATTTCCAAGTAGTATACAAAAATTGTATATTAGCTAGTCGGTCTTATGAATTATCATATAGATCTCTATATAACCCGAAAGTGGTGACAAACTACCATGTCCAGTTTCAGAGTGAAGAAACGAATGCAGCAATCAGTTTTTAATATGGATTCTGTTTCACAACACTAGCTTGCATCTCGAAGTTTATCACTCTATTGCAACTAGGAGTGATACATAGTTACTTCTACGTTTACACTATTGATTCTCATTGCACGACAAAGATACTAGAAGAAACAGTCTTTATATTTCCTAGTCTTTAAATTTCACTTCTTAACTCCAAAGTAGTATACAAAAATTGTATATTAGATAGTCGGTGTTATAAATTATCATCTAGGTCTCTATATAACCCAAAAGTGGTAAAAAACTACCATTTCATGTGTCAGAGTGTAGAAACGATAGCAGCAACCAGTTTTTAATATGGATTCTGTTCCAGAAAAGTAGCTTCCATCTCTATGTTTATTCCTCTATTGCAACTTGAAGTGATACATAGTTACTTCTACCTTTACACAATTGATTCTCATAGTACGACAAAGGTACTAGACGAAATGTTCTTTAGATTTCCTAGTCTTTATATTTCACTTTGTAACTCATAGTAGTATACAAAAATTGTATATTAACTAGTCGGAGTTAAAAATTATCATGTAGATCTCTATATAACCCGAAAGTGGTGACAAACTACCATTTCCAGTTTCAGAGTGAAAAAACGATAGCAACAAGCAATTTTTAATATGGATTCTGTTCCACAACACTAGCTTCCATCTCTAAGTTTATTACTCTATTGCAACAGGAAGTTTTACGTATCTCCTTCTACGTTTACACTATTGATTCCAATAGAACGACAAAGGTACTAGACGAAACAGTCTTTAGATTTCTTAGTCTTTATATTTCACTTTTTAACTCCAAGCAGTATCCAAAAATTGTATATTAGCTAGTCGGTCTTATAAATTATTATGTAGAAATCTATATAACCAGAAAGTGGTGAGAAACTACCATTTCCAGTTTCAGAGTAAAGAAACGATAGCAGCAACTAGTTTTTAATATGGATTCTGTTCCACAACACTAGCTTTCATCTCTAAGTTTATTACTCTATTGCGACTGGAAGTGATACATAGTTACTTTTACATTTACACTATTGATTCTCATAGAATGACAAAGGTACTAGACGAAACAGTCTTTAGATTTCCTAGTCTTTATATTTCACTTTTTAACTCCAAGTAGTATACAAAAATTGTATATTAGCCAGTAGATGTTATAAATTATCATATAGATCTCTATATAACCCGAAAATGGTGACAAACTACCATGTCCAGTTTCAGAGTGAAGAAACGATTGCAGCAATCAGTTTTTAATATGGATTCTGTTTCACAACACTAGCTTCCATCTCTAAGTTTATTACTCTATTGCAACTGGAAGTGATACATAGTTACTTCTACGTTTACACTATTGATTCTCATAGAACGACAAAGGTACTAGAAGAAACAGTCTTTAGATTTCCTAGTCTTTATATTTCACTTTTTAACTCCAAGTAGTATACAAAAATTGTATATTAGCTAGTCGGTGTTATAAATTATCATGTTGATCTCTATATAACCTGAAAGTGGTGACAAACTACCATGTCCAATTTCAGAGTGAAAAAAACGATTGCAGCAATCAGTTTTTAATATGGATTCTGTTTCACAACACTAGCTTCCATCTCTAAGTTTATTACTGTATTGCAACTGGAAGTGATACATAGTTACTTCTACGTTTACACTATTGATTCTCATAGAACGACAAAGGTACTAGACGAAACAGTCTTTAGATTTCTTAGTCTTTAAATTTCACTTCTTAACTCCAAGTAGTATACAAAAATTGTATATTAGATAGTCGGTGTTATAAATTATCATGTAGGTTTCTATATAACCCAAAAGTGGTGATAAACTACCATGTCCAGTTTCAGAGTGAAGAGACGATTGCAGCAATCAGTTTCTAATATGGATTCTGTTTCACAACACTAGCTTCCATCTCTAAGTTTATTACCCTATTGCAACAGGAAGTGATACTTAGTTACTTGTATGTTTACACTATTGATTCTCATAGAACGACAAAGGTACTAGACGAAACAGTCTTTAGATTTCCTAGTCTTTATATTTCACTTTTAGCTCCAAGCAGTATCAAAAAATTGTATATTAGCTAGTCGGTGTTATAAATTATCATGTAGATCTCTATATAACCCGAAAGTGGTGAAAAACTACCATTTCCAGTTTCACAGTAAAGAAACAATAGCAGCAACCAGTTTTTAATATGGATTCTGTTCCACAACACTAGCTTCCATCTCTAAGTTTATTACTCTATTGCGACTGGAAGTGATACATAGTTACTTCTACGTTTACACTATTGATTCTCATAGAACGACAAAGGTACTAGACGAAACAGTCTTTAGATTTCCTAGTCTTTATATTTCACTTTTTAACTCCAACTAGTATACAAAAATTGTATATTAGCCAGTAGATGTTATAAATTATCATATAGATCTCTATATAACCCGAAAGTGGTGACAAACTACCATTTCCAGTTTCAGAGTGAAGAAACGATTGCAGCAATCAGTTTTTAAAATGGATTCTGTTTCACAACACTAGCTTCCATCTCTAAGTTTATTACTCTATTGCGACTGGACGTGATACATTGTTACTTCTACATTTACACTATTGATTCTCATAGAACGACAAAGGTACTAGATGAAACAGTCTTTAGATTTCCTAGTCTTTATATTTCACTTTTTAACTCCAAGTAGTATACAAAAATTGTATATTAGCTAGTCGGTGTTATAAATTATCATGTAGATCTCTATATAACCCGAAAGTGGTGACAAACTACCATGTCCAGTTTCAGAGTGAAGAAACGATTGCAGCAATCAGTTTTTAATATGGATTCTGTTTCACAACACTAGCTTGCATCTCTAAGTTTATTACTCTATTGCAACTGGAAGTGATACATAGTTACTTCTACGTTTACACTATTGATTCTCATTGCACGACAAAGATACTAGAAGAAACAGTCTTTATATTTCCTAGTCTTTAAATTTCACTTCTTAACTCCAAAGTAGTTTACAAAAATTGTATATTAGATAGTCGGTGTTATAAATTATCATGTAGATCTCTATATAACCCGAAAGTGGTGACAAACTACCATTTCCAGTTTCAGAGTAAAGAAACGATAGCAGCAACCAGTTTTTAATATGGATTCTGTTCCACAACACTAGCTTCCATCTCTAAGTTTATTACTCTATTGCGACTGGAAGTGATACATAGTTACTTCTACATTTACACTATTGATTCTCATAGAACGACAAAGGTACTAGACGAAACAGTCTTTAGATTTCCTAGTCTTTATATTTCACTTTTTAACTCCAAGTAGTATACAAAAATTGTATATTAGCCAGTAGATGTTATAAATTATCATATAGATCTCTATATAACCCGAAAATGGTGACAAACTACCATGTCCAGTCTCAGAGTGAAGAAACGATTGCAGCAATCAGTTTTTAATATGGATTCTGTTTCACAACACTAGCTTCCATCTCTAAGTTTATTACTCTATTGCAACTGGAAGTGATACATAGTTACTTCTACGTTTACACTATTGATTCTCATAGAACGACCTAGGTACTAGAAGAAACAGTCTTTAGATTTCCTAGTCTTTATATTTCACTTTTTAACTCCAAGTAGTATACAAAAATTGTATATTAGGTAGTCGGTGTTATAAATTATCATGTTGATCTCTATATAACCTGAAAGTGGTGACAAACTACCATGTCCAATTTCAGAGTGAAAAAACGATTGCAGCAATCAGTTTTTAATATGGATTCTGTTTCACAACACTAGCTTCCATCTCTAAGTTTATTACTCTATTGCAACTGGAAGTGATACATAGTTACTTCTACGTTTACACTATTGATTCTCATAGAACGACAAAGGTACTAGACGAAACAGTCTTTAGATTTCCTAGTCTTTAAATTTCACTTCTTAACTCCAAGTAGTATACAAAAATTGTATATTAGAGAGTCGGTGTTATAAATTATCATGTAGGTTTCTATATAACCCAAAAGTGGTGATAAACTACCATGTCCAGTTTCAGAGTGAAGAAACGATTGCAGCAATCAGTTTCTAATATGGATTCTGTTTCACAACACTAGCTTCCATCTCTAAGTTTATTACCCTATTGCAACAGGAAGTGATACTTAGTTACTTGTATGTTTACACTATTGATTCTCATAGAACGACAAAGGTACTAGACGAAACATTCTTTAGATTTCCTAGTCTTTATATTTCACTTTTTAACTCCAAGCAGTATCAAAAAATTGTATATTAGCTAGTCGGTGTTATAAATTATCATGTAGATCTCTATATAACCCGAAAGTGGTGAAAAACTACCATTTCCAGTTTCAGAGTAAAGAAACAATAGCAGCAACCAGTTTTTAATATGGATTCTGTTCCACAACACTAGCTTCCATCTCTAAGTTTATTACTCTATTGCGACTGGAAGTGATACATAGTTACTTCTACGTTTACACTATTGATTCTCATAGAACGACAAAGGTACTAGACGAAACAGTCTTTAGATTTCCTAGTCTTTATATTTCACTTTTTAACTCCAACTAGTATACAAAAATTGTATATTAGCCAGTAGATGTTATAAATTATCATATAGATCTCTATATAACCCGAAAGTGGTGACAAACTACCATGTCCAGTTTCAGAGTGAAGAAACGATTGCAGCAATCAGTTTTTAAAATGGATTCTGTTTCACAACACTAGCTTCCATCTCTAAGTTTATTACTCTATTGCGACTGGACGTGATACATTGTTACTTCTACATTTACACTATTGATTCTCATAGAACGACAAAGGTACTAGATGAAACAGTCTTTAGATTTCCTAGTCTTTATATTTCACTTTTTAACTCCAAGTAGTATACAAAAATTGTATATTAGCTAGTCGGTGTTATAAATTATCATGTAGATCTCTATATAACCCGAAAGTGGTGACAAACTACCATGTCCAGTTTCAGAGTGAAGAAACGATTGCAGCAATCAGTTTTTAATATGGATTCTGTTTCACAACACTAGCTTGCATCTCTAAGTTTATTACTCTATTGCAACTGGAAGTGATACATAGTTACTTCTACGTTTACACTATTGATTCTCATTGCACGACAAAGATACTAGAAGAAACAGTCTTTATATTTCCTAGTCTTTAAATTTCACTTCTTAACTCCAAAGTAGTTTACAAAAATTGTATATTAGATAGTCGGTGTTATAAATTATCATGTAGATCTCTATATAACCCGAAAGTGGTGACAAACTACCATTTCCAGTTTCAGAGTAAAGAAACGATAGCAGCAACCAGTTTTTAATATGGATTCTGTTCCACAACACTAGCTTCCATCTCTAAGTTTATTACTCTATTGCGACTGGAAGTGATACATAGTTACTTCTACATTTACACTATTGATTCTCATAGAACGACAAAGGTACTAGACGAAACAGTCTTTAGATTTCCTAGTCTTTATATTTCACTTTTTAACTCCAAGTAGTATACAAAAATTGTATATTAGCCAGTAGATGTTATAAATTATCATATAGATCTCTATATAACCCGAAAGTGGTGACAAACTACCATGTCCAGTTTCAGAGTGAAGAAACGATTGCAGCAATCAGTTTTTAAAATGGATTCTGTTTCACAACACTAGCTTCCATCTCTAAGTTTATTACTCTATTGCGACTGGACGTGATACATTGTTACTTCTACATTTACACTATTGATTCTCATAGAACGACAAAGGTACTAGATGAAACAGTCTTTAGATTTCCTAGTCTTTATATTTCACTTTTTAACTCCAAGTAGTATACAAAAATTGTATATTAGCTAGTCGGTGTTATAAATTATCACATAGATCTCTATATAACCCGAAAGTGGTGACAAACTACCATGTCCAGTTTCAGAGTGAAGAAACGATTGCAGCAATCAGTTTTTAATATGGATTCGGTTTCACAACACTAGCTTCCATCTCTAAGTTTATTACTCTATTGCAACTGGAAGTGATACATAGTTACTTCTACGCTTACTTTATTGATTCTCATAGAACGACAAAGGTACTAGACGAAACAGTCTTTAGATTTCCTAGTCTTTAAATTTCACTTCTTAACTCCAAGTAGTATACAAAAATTGTATATTAGATAGTCGGTGTTATAAATTATCATGTAGGACTCTATATAACCCGAAAGTGGTGACAAACTACCATTTCCAGTTTCAGAGTGAAAAAAGGATAGCAACAAGCAATTTTTAATATGGATTCTGTTCCACAACACTAGCTTCCATCTCTAAGTTTATTACTCTATTGCAACAGGAAGTTTTACATATCTCCTTCTACCTTTACACAATTGATTCTCATAGTACGACAAAGGTACTAGACGAAATAGTCTTTAGATTTCCTAGTCTTTATATTTCACTTTGGAACTCCAAGTATTATACAAAAATTGTATATTAACTAGTCGGTGTTATAAATTATCATGTAGATCTCTATATAACCCGAAAGTGGTGACAAACTACCATTTCCAGTTTCAGAGTGAAAAAACGATAGCAACAAGCAATTTTTAATATGGATTCTGTTCCACAACACTAGCTTCCATCTCTAAGTTTATTACTCTATTGCAACAGGAAGTTTTACATATCTCCTTCTACGTTTACACTATTGATTCTCATAGAACGACAAAGGTACTAGACGAAACAGTCTTTAGATTTCCTAGTCTTTATATTTCACTTTTTAACTCCAAGCAGTATCCAAAAATTGTATATTAGATAGTCGGTGTTATAAATTATCATGTAGATCTCTATATAACCCGAAAGTGGTGAAAAACTACCATTTCCAGTTTCAGAGTAAAGAAACGATAGCAGAAACCAGTTTTTAATACGGATTCTGTTTCACAACACTAGCTTCCATCTCTAAGTTTATTACTCTATTGCAACTGGAAGTGGTACATAGTTACTTCTACGTTTACACTTGTGATTCTCATAGAACGACAAAGGTTTCTAGAAGAAACAGTCTTTAGATTTCCTAGTCTTTAAATTTCACTTTTTAACTCCAAGTATTATACAAAAATTGTATATTAGCTAGTCGGTGTTATAAATTATCATGTAGATCTCTATATAACCCGAAAGTGGTGACAAACTACCATGTCCAGTTTCAGAGTGAAGAAACGATTGCAGCAATCAGTTTTTAATATGGATTCTGTTTCACAACACTAGCTTCCATCTCTAAGTTTATTACTCTATTGCAACTGGAAGTGATACATAGTTACTTCTACGTTTACACTATTGATTCTCATTGCACGACAAAGATACTAGAAGAAACAGTCTTTAGATTTCCTAGTCTTTATATTTCACTTTTTAACTCCAAGCAGTATCCAAAAATTGTATATTAGCTAGTCGGTGTTATAAATTGTCATGTAGATCTCTATTTAACCCGGAAGTAATGACAAACTACCATTTCCAGTTTCAGAGTGAAAGAGCGATAGCGGCAAGCAATTTTTAATATGGATTCTGTTTCACAACACTAGCTTCCATCTCTAAGTTTATTACTCTATTGCAACTGGAAGTGATACATAGTTACTTCTAGGTTTACAATATTCATTCCCATGGAACGACAAAGGTACTAGACGAAAAAGTCTTTAGATTTCCTAGTCTTTATATTTCACTTTTTAACTCCAAGTAGTATACAAAAATTGTATATTAGCTAGTCGGTGTTATAAATTATCGTGTAGATCTCTATATAACCCGATGGTTTTGAAAAGCTACCATTTCCAGTTTCAGAGTGAAGAAACGATTGCAGCAAGCAGGTTTTAATATTGATTCTGTTCCACAACATTAGCTTCCATCTCTAAGTTTATTACTCTATTGCAACTGGAAGTGATATATAGTTACTTCTACTTTTAAACTATTGATTCTCATAGAACGACAAAGGTACTAGACGAAACAGTCTTTAGATTTCCTAGTCTTTATATTTCACCTTTTACTCCATGTAGTATCAAAAAATTGTATATTAGCTAGTCGGTGTTATAAATTATCCTGTAGAACTCTATATAACCCGAAAGTGGTGAAAAATTACTATTTCCAGTTTCAGAGTGAAAAAACGATAGCAGCAATCAGTTTTTAATATGGATTCTGTTCCACAACACTAGCTTCCATCTCTAAGTTTATTACTCTATTGCAACTGGAAGTTTTACATATTTCCTTCTACGTTTACACTATTGATTCTCATAGAACGACAAAGGTACTAGACGAAACAGTCTTTAGATTTCCTGGTCTTTAGATTTCACTTCTTATCTCCAAGTAGTATACATAAATTGTATATTAGCTAGTCGGTGTTATAAATTAACATGTAGATCTCTATATAACCCGAAAGTGGTGAAAAACTACCATTTCCAGTTTCAGAGTAAAAGAGCGATAGCAGAAACCAATTTTTAATATAGATTCTGTTTCACAACACTAGCTTCCATCTCTAAGTTTATCACTCTATTGCAACTTGAAGTGATACATAGTTACTTCTACGTTTACAATATTGATTCTCATAGAACGGCAAAGGTACTAGACGAAACAGTCTTTAGATTTCCAAGTCTTTATATTTCAATTTTTAACTCCAAGTAGTATACAAAAATTGTAAATTAGCTAGTCGGTGGTATAAATTATCATGTAGATCTCTATATAACCCGAAAGTGGTGAAAAACTACCATTTCCAGTTTCAGAGTGAAGAAACGATAGCAGCAAGCAGTTTTTAATATGGATTTTTTTCCACAACTTTAGCTTCCATCTCTAAGTTTATTACTCTATTTCAACTGGAAGTGATACATAGTTTCTTCTACCTTTACTTTTTTGATTCTCATAGAACGACAAAGGTACTAGAAGAAAGAGTCTTTAGATTTCCTAGTCTTTATATTTCACCTTTTAACTCCAAGTAGTATACAAAAATTGTATATTAGCTAGTCGGTGTTATAAATTGTCATGTAGATCTCTATTTAACCCGGAAGTAATGACAAACTACCATTTCCAGTTTCAGAGTGAAGAAACGATTGCAGCAATCAGTTTTTAAAATGGATTCTGTTTCACAACACTAGCTTCCTTCTCTAAGTTTATTACTCTATTGCGACTGGACGTGATACATTGTTACTTCTACATTTACACTATTGATTCTCATAGAACGACAAAGGTACTAGACGAAACAGTGTTTAGATTTCCTAGTCTTTATATTTCACTTTTTAACTCCAAGTAGTATACAAAAATTGTAAATTAGCTAGTCGGTGGTATAAATTATCATGTAGATCTCTATATAACCCGAAAGTGGTGAAAAACTACCATTTCCAGTTTCAGAGTGAAGAAACGATAGCAGCAAGCAGTTTTTAATATGGATTCTGTTCCACAAGACTAGCTTCCATCTCTAAGTTTATTCCTCTATTGCAACTTGAAGTGATACATAGTTACTTCTACTTTTACACAATTGATTCTCATAGAACGACAAAGGTACTAGACGAAACAGTCTTTAGATTTCCTAGTCTTTATATTTCACTTTTTAACTCCAAGTAGTATACAAAAATTGTATATTAGCTAGTCGGTGTTATAAATTATCATATAGATCTCTATATAACCCGAAAGTTGTGACAAACTACCATGTCCAGTTTCAGAGTGAAGAAACGATTGCAGCAATCAGTTTTTAATATGGATTCGGTTTCACAACACTAGCTTCCATCTCTAAGTTTATTACTCTATTGCAACTGGAAGTGATACATAGTTACTTCTACGCTTACATTATTGATTCTCATAGAACGACAAAGGTACTAGACGAAAAAGTCTTTAGATTTCCTAGTCTTTAAATTTCACTTTTTAACTCCAAGTAGTATACAAAAAATGTATACTAGATAGTTGGTGTTATAAATTATCATGTAGGTCTCTATATAACCCAAAAGTTGTAAAAAACTACCATTTCCAGTTTCAGAGTGTAGAAACGATAGCTGCAACCAGTTTTTAATATGGATTCTGTTCCACAAGACTAGCTTCCATCTCTAAGTTTATTCCTCTATTGCAACTTGAAGTGATACATAGTTACTTCTACCTTTACACAATTGATTCTCATAGTACGACAAAGGTACTAGACGAAATAGTCTTTAGATTTCCTAGTCTTTATATTTCACTTTGTAACTCCAAGTAGTATACAAAAATTGTATATTAACTAGTCGGTGTTATAAATTATCATGTAGATCTCTATATAACCCGAAAGTGGTGACAAACTACCATTTCCAGTTTCAGAGTGAAAAAACGATAGCAACAAGCAATTTTTAATATGGATTCTGTTCCACAACACTAGCTTCCATCTCTAAGTTTATCACTCTATTGCAACTAGAAGTGATACATAGTTACTTCTACGTTTACAATATTGATTCTCATAGAACGGCAAAGGTACTAGAGGAAACAGTCTTTAGATTTCCTAGTCTTTATATTTCACTTTTTAACACCAAGTAGTATACAAAAATTGTATATTAGCTAGTCGGTGGTATAAATTATCATGTAGATCTCTATATAACCCGAAAGTGGTGACAAACTAACACGTCCGGTTTCAGAGTGAAGAAACGATAGCAGCAAGCAGTTTTTAATATGGATTCTGTTCCACAACTTTATCTTCCATCTCTAAGTTTATTACTCTATTTCAACTGGAAGTGATACATAGTTTCTTCTACCTTTACTTTTTTGATTCTCATAGAACGACAAAGGTACTAGAAGAAAGAGTCATTAGATTTCCTAGTCTTTATATTTCACCTTTTAACTCCAAGTAGTATACAAAAACTGTATATTAGCTAGTCGGTGTTATAAATTGTCATGTAGATCTCTATTTAACCCGGAAGTAATGACAAACTACCATTTCCAGTTTCAGAGTGAAGAAACGATTGCAGCAATCAGTTTTAAAAATGGATTCTGTTTCACAACACTAGCTTCCATCTCTAAGTTTATTACTCTATTGCGACTGGACGTGATACATTGTTACTTCTACATTTACACTATTGATTCTCATAGAAGGACAAAGGTACTAGACGAAACAGTCTTTAGATTTCCTAGTCTTTATATTTCACTTTTCAACTCCAAGTAGTATACAAAAATTGTATATTAGCTAGTCGGTGTTATAAATTATCCTTAGAACTCTATATAACCCGAAAGTGGTGACAAACTACCATGTCCAGTTTCCGAGTGAAGAAACGATTGCAGCAATCAGTTTTTAATATGGATTCTGTTCCACAAGACTAGCTTCCATCTCTAAGTTTATTCCTCTATTGCAACTTGAAGTGATACATAGTTACTTCTACCTTTACACAATTGATTCTCATAGTACGACAAAGGTACTAGACGAAACAGTCTTTAGATTTCCTAGTCTTTATATTTCACCTTTTAACTCCAAGTAGTATACAAAAATTGTATATTAACTAGTCGGTGTTATAAATTAACATGTAGATCTCTATATAACCAGAAAGTGGTGACAAACTACCATTTCCAGTTTCAGAGTGAAAAAACGATAGCAACAAGCAATTTTTAATATGGATTCTGTTCCACAACACTAGCTTCCATCTCTAAGTTTATCACTCTATTGCTACTTGAAGTGGTACATAGTTACTTCTACGTTTACAATATTGATTCTCATAGAACGGCAAAGGTACTAGAGGAAACAGTCATTAGATTTCCTAGTCTTTATATTTCACTTTTTAACTCCAAGTAGTATACAAAAATTGTATATTAGCTAGTCGGTGGTATAAATTATCATGTAGATCTCTATATAACCCGAAAGTGGTGACAAACTAACACGTCCGGTTTCAGAGTGAAGAAACGATAGCAGCAAGCAGTTTTTAATATGGATTCTGTACCACAACATTAGCTTCCATCTCTAAGTTTATTACTCTATTGCAACTGGAAGTGATACATAGTTACTTCTACCTTTACACTATTGATTCTCATAGAACGACAAAGGTACTAGACGAAACAGTCTTTATATTTCCTAGTCTTTAAATTTCACTTCTTAACTCCAAAGTAGTATACAAAAATTGTATATTAGATAGTCGGTGTTATAAATTATCATGTTGGTCTCTATATAACCCAAAAGTGGTAAAAAAACTACCATTTCCTGTGTCAGAGTGTAGAAACGATAGCAGCAACCAGTTTTTAATATGGATTCTGTTCCAGAACAGTAGCTTCCATCTCTATGTTTATTCCTCTATTGCAACTTGAAGTGATACATAGTTACTTCTACCTTTAAACAATTTATTCTCATAGTACGACAAAGGTACTAGAGGAAATAGTCTTTAGATTTCCTAGTCTTTATATTTCACTTTGTAACTCCAAGTAGTATACAAAAATTGTATATTAACTAGTCGGAGTTATAAATTATCATGTAGATCTCTATATAACCCGAAAGTGGTGACAAACTACCATTTCCAGTTTCAGAGTGAAAAAACGATAGCAACAAGCAATTTTTAATATGGATTCTGTTCTAAAACACTAGCTTCCATCTCTAAGCTTATTACTCTATTGCAACAGGAAGTTTTACGTATCTCCTTCTACGTTTACACTATTGATTCTAATAGAACGACAAAGGTCCTAGACGAAACAGTCTTTAGATTTCTTAGTCTTTATATTTCACTTTTTAACTCCAAGCAGTATCCAAAAATTGTATATTAGCTAGTCGGTCTTATAAATTATTATGTAGAATTCTATATAACCCGAAAGTGGTGAAAAACTACCATTTCCAGTTTCAGAGTAAAGAAACGATAGCAGCAACCAGTTTTTAATATGGATTCTGTTCCACAACACTAGCTTCCATCTCTAAGTTTATTACTCTATTGTGACTGGAAGTGATACATAGTTACTTCTACATTTACACTATTGATTCTCATAGAACGACAAAGGTACTAGACGAAACAGTCTTTAGATTTCCTAGTCTTTATATTTCACTTTTCAACTCCAAGTAGTATACAAAAATTGTATATTAGCCAGTAGATGTTATAAGTTATCATATAGATCTCTATATAACCCGAAAATTGTGACAAACTACCATGTCCAGTTTCAGAGTGAAGAAAGGATTGCAGCAATCAGTTTTTAATATGGATTCTGTTTCACAACACTAGCTTCCATCTCTAAGTTTATTACTCTATTGCAACTGGAAGTGATACATAGTTACTTCTACGTTTACACTATTGATTCTCATAGAACGACAAAGGTAATAGACGAAACAGTCTTTAGATTTCCTAGTCTTTAAATTTCACTTCTTATCTCCAAGTAGTATACAAAAATTGTATATTAGATAGTCGGTGTTATAAATTATCATGTAGGTTTCTATATAACCCAAAAGTGGTGATAAACTACCATGTCCAGTTTCAGAGTGAAGAAACGATTGCAGCAATCAGTTTCTAATATGGATTCTGTTTCACAACACTAGCTTCCATCTCTAAGTTTATTACCCTATTGCAACAGGAAGTGATACATAGTTACTTGTATGCTTACACTATTGATTCTCATAGAACAACAAAGGTACTAGACGAAACAGTCTTTAGATTTCCTAGTCTTTATATTTCACTTTTTAACTCCAAGCAGTATCAAAAAATTGTATATTAGCTAGTCGGTGTTATAAATTATCATGTAGATCTCTATATAACCCGAAGGTGGTAAAAAACTACCATTTCCAGTTTCAGAGTAAAGAAACAATAGCAGCAACCAGTTTTTAATATGGATTCTGTTCCACAACACTAGCTTCCATCTGTAAGTTTATTACTCTATTGCGACTGGAAGTGATACATAGTTACTTCTACGTTTACACTATTGATTCTCATAGAACGACAAAGGTACTAGACGAAATAGTCTTTAGATTTCCTAGTCTTTATATTTCACTTTTTAACTCCAAGTAGTATACAAAAATTGCATATTAGCCAGTAGATGTTATAAATTATCATATAGATCTCTATATAACCCGAAAGTGGTGACAAACTACCATGTCCAGTTTCAGAGTGAAGAAACGATTGCAGCAATCAGTTTTTAAAATGGATTCTGTTTCACAACACTAGCTTCCATCTCTAAGTTTATTACTCTATTGCGACTGGACGTGATACATTGTTACTTCTACATTTACACTATTGATTCTCATAGAACGACAAAGGTACTAGATGAAACAGTCTTCAGATTTCCTAGTCTTTATATTTCACTTTTTAACTCCAAGTAGTATACAAAAATTGTATATTAGCTAGTCGGTGTTATAAATTATCATATAGATCTCTATATAACCCGAAAGTGGTGACAAACTACCATGTCCAGTTTCAGAGTGAAGAAACTATTGCAGCAATCAGTTTTTAATATGGATTCGGTTTCACAACACTAGCTTCCATCTCTAAGTTTATTACTCTATTGCAACTGGAAGTGATACATAGTTATTCTACGCTTACATTATTGATTCTCATAGAACGACAAAGGTACTAGACGAAACAGTCTTTAGATTTCCTAGTCATTAAATTTCACTGCTTAACTCCAAGTAGTATACAAAAATTGTATATTAGATAGTCGGTGTTAGAAATTATCATGTAGGTCTCTTTATAACCCAAAAGTGGTAAAAAACTACCATTTCCAGTTTCAGAGTGTAGAAACGATAGCTGCAACCAGTTTTTAATATGGATTATGTTCCACAAGACTAGCTTCCATCTCTAAGTTTATTCCTCTATTGCAACTTGAAGTGATACATAGTTACTTCTACTTTTACACAATTGATTCTCATAGTACGACAAAGGTACCAGACGAAATAGTCTTTAGATTTCCTAGTCTTTATATTTCACTTTGTAACTCCAAGTAGTATACAAAAATTTTATACTAACTAGTCGGTGTTATAAATTATCATGTAGATATCTATATAACCCGAAAGTGGTGACAAACTACCATTTCCAGTTTCAGAGTGAAAAAACGATAGCAACAAGCAATTTTTAATATGGATTCCGTTCCACAACACTAGCTTCCATCTCTAAGTTTATTACTCTATTGCAACAGGAAGTGTTACATATCTCCTTCTACGTTCACACTATTGATTCTCATAGAACGACAAAGGTACTAGACGAAACAGTCTTTAGATTTCCTAGTCTTTAGATTTCACTTTTTAACTCCAAGCAGTATCCAAAAATTGTATATTAGATAGTCGGTGTTATAAATTATCATGTAGATCTCTATATAACCCGAAAGTGGTGAAAAACTACCATTTCCAGTTTCAGAGTAAAGAAACGATAGCAGAAACCAGTTTTTAATATGGATTCTTTTCCACAACACTAGCTTCCATCTCTAAGTTTATTACTCTATTGCGACTGGAAGTGATACATAGTTACTTCTACATTTACACTATTGATTCTCATAGAACGACAAAGGTACTAGACGAAACAGTCTTTAGATTTCCTAGTCTTTGTATTTCACTTTTTAACTCCAAGTAGCATACAAAAATTGTATATTAGCCAGTAGATGTTATAAATTATCATATAGATCTCTATATAACCCGAAAGTGGTGACAAACTACCATGTCCCGTTTCAGAGTGAAGGAACGATTGCAGCAATCAGTTTTTAAAATGGATTCTGTTTCACAACACTAGCTTCCATCTCTAAGTTTATTACTCTATTGCAACTGGAAGTGGTACATAGTTACTTCTACGTTTACACTATTGATTCTCAGAGAACGACAAAGGTTTCTAGAAGAAACAGTCTTTAGATTTCCTAGTCTTTATATTTCAATTTTTAACTCCAAGTAGTATACAAAAATTGTATATTAGCTAGTCGGTGTTATAAATTATCATGTAGATCTCTATATAACCCGAAAGTGGTGACAAACTACCATGTCCAGTTTCAGAGTGAAGAAACGATTGCAGCAATCAGTTTTTAATATGGATTCTGTTTCACAACACTAGCTTCCATCTCTAAGTTTATTACTCTATTGCAACTGGAAGTGATACATAGTTACTTCTACGTTTACACTATTGATTCTCATTGCACGACAAAGATACTAGAGGAAACAGTCTTTAGATTTCCTAGTCTTTATATTTCACTTTTTAACTCCAAGTAGTATACAAAAATTGTATATTACCTAGTCGGTGTTATAAATTATCATGTAGATCTCTATATAACCCGAAAGTGGTGACAAACTACCATGTCCAGTTTCAGAGTGAAGAAACGATTGCAGCAATCAGTTTTTAATATGGATTCGGTTTCACAACACTAGCTTCCATCTCTAAGTTTATTACTCTTTTGCAACTGGAAGTGATACATAGTTACTTCTACGCTTACATTATTGATTCTCATAGAACGACAAAGGTACTAGACGAAACAGTCTTTAGATTTCCTAGTCTTTAAATTTCACTTCTTAACTCCAAGTAGTATACAAAAATTGTATCTTAGATAGTCGGTGTTATAAATTATCATCTAGGTCTCTATATAACCCAAAAGTGGTAAAAAACTACCATTTCATGTGTCAGAGTGTAGAAACGATAGCAGCAACCAGTTTTTAATATGGATTCTGTTCCAGAAAAGTAGCTTCCATCTCTATGTTTATTCCTCTATTGCAACTTGAAGTGATACATAGTTACTTCTACCTTTACACAATTGATTCTCATAGTACGACAAAGGTACTAGACGAAATGTTCTTTAGATTTCCTAGTCTTTATATTTCACTTTGTAACTCATAGTAGTATACAAAAATTGTATATTAACTAGACGGAGTTAAAAATTATCATGTAGATCTCTATATAACCCGAAAGTGGTGACAAACTACCATTTCCAGTTTCAGAGTGAAAAAACGATAGCAACAAGCAATTTTTAATATGGATTCTGTTCCACAACACTAGCTTCCATCTCTAAGTTTATTACTCTATTGCAACAGGAAGTTTTACGTATCTCCTTCTACGTTTACACTATTGATTCCAATAGAACGACAAAGGTACTAGACGAAACAGTCTTTAGATTTCTTAGTCTTTATATTTCACTTTTTAACTCCAAGCAGTATCCAAAAATTGTATATTAGCTAGTCGGTCTTATAAATTATTATGTAGAAATCTATATAACCAGAAAGTGGTGAGAAACTACCATTTCCAGTTTCAGAGTAAAGAAACGATAGCAGCAACTAGTTTTTAATATGGATTCTGTTCCACAACACTAGCTTCCATCTCTAAGTTTATTACTCTATTGCGACTGGAAGTGATACATAGTTACTTTTACATTTACACTATTGATTCTCATAGAATGACAAAGGTACTAGACGAAACAGTCTTTAGATTTCCTAGTCTTTATATTTCACTTTTTAACTCCAAGTAGTATACAAAAATTGTATATTAGCCAGTAGATGTTATAAATTATCATATAGATCTCTATATAACCCGAAAATGGTGACAAACTACCATGTCCAGTTTCAGAGTGAAGAAACGATTGCAGCAATCAGTTTTTAATATGGATTCTGTTTCACAACACTAGCTTCCATCTCTAAGTTTATTACTCTATTGCAACTGGAAGTGATACATAGTTACTTCTACGTTTACACTATTGATTCTCATAGAACGACAAAGGTACTAGAAGAAACAGTCTTTAGATTTCCTAGTCTTTATATTTCACTTTTTAACTCCAAGTAGTATACAAAAATTGTATATTAGCTAGTCGGTGTTATAAATTATCATGTTGATCTCTATATAACCTGAAAGTGGTGACAAACTACCATGTCCAATTTCAGAGTGAAAAAAACGATTGCAGCAATCAGTTTTTAATATGGATTCTGTTTCACAACACTAGCTTCCATCTCTAAGTTTATTACTGTATTGCAACTGGAAGTGATACATAGTTACTTCTACGTTTACACTATTGATTCTCATAGAACGACAAAGGTACTAGACGAAACAGTCTTTAGATTTCCTAGTCTTTAAATTTCACTTCTTAACTCCAAGTAGTATACAAAAATTGTATATTAGATAGTCGGTGTTATAAATTATCATGTAGGTTTCTATATAACCCAAAAGTGGTGATAAACTACCATGTCCAGTTTCAGAGTGAAGAGACGATTGCAGCAATCAGTTTCTAATATGGATTCTGTTTCACAACACTAGCTTCCATCTCTAAGTTTATTACCCTATTGCAACAGGAAGTGATACTTAGTTACTTGTATGTTTACACTATTGATTCTCATAGAACGACAAAGGTACTAGACGAAACAGTCTTTAGATTTCCTAGTCTTTATATTTCACTTTTAGCTCCAAGCAGTATCAAAAAATTGTATATTAGCTAGTCGGTGTTATAAATTATCATGTAGATCTCTATATAACCCGAAAGTGGTGAAAAACTACCATTTCCAGTTTCAGAGTAAAGAAACAATAGCAGCAAGCAATTTTTAATATGGAGTCTGTTCCACAACACTAGCTTCCATCTCTAAGTTTATTACTCTATTGCAACTGGAAGTTTTACATATCTCCTTCTACGTTTACACTATTGATTCTCATAGAACGACAAAGGTACTAGACGAAACAGTCTTTAGATTTCTTAGTCTTTATATTTCACTTTTTAACTCCAAGCAGTATCCAAAAATTGTATATTAGCTAGTCGGTCTTATAAATTATTATGTAGAAATCTATATAACCAGAAAGTGGTGAGAAACTACCATTTCCAGTTTCAGAGTAAAGAAACGATAGCAGCAACTAGTTTTTAATATGGATTCTGTTCCACAACACTAGCTTCCATCTCTAAGTTTATTACTCTATTGCGACTGGAAGTGATACATAGTTACTTTTACATTTACACTATTGATTCTCATAGAATGACAAAGGTACTAGATGAAACAGTCTTTAGATTTCCTAGTCTTTATATTTCACTTTTTAACTCCAAGTAGTATACAAAAATTGTATATTAGCTAGTCGGTGTTATAAATTATCATATAGATCTCTATATAACCCGAAAATGGTGACAAACTACCATGTCCAGTTTCAGAGTGAAGAAACGATTGCAGCAATCAGTTTTTAATATGGATTCTGTTTCACAACACTAGCTTGCATCTCTAAGTTTATTACTCTATTGCAACTGGAAGTGATACATAGTTACTTCTACGTTTACACTATTGATTCTCATTGCACGACAAAGATACTAGAAGAAACAGTCTTTATATTTCCTAGTCTTTAAATTTCACTTCTTAACTCCAAAGTAGTATACAAAAATTGTATATTAGATAGTCGGTGTTATAAATTATCATCTAGGTCTCTATATAACCCAAAAGTGGTAAAAAACTACCATTTCATGTGTCAGAGTGTAGAAACGATAGCAGCAACCAGTTTTTAATATGGATTCTGTTCCAGAAAAGTAGCTTCCATCTCTATGTTTATTCCTCTATTGCAACTTGAAGTGATACATAGTTACTTCTACCTTTACACAATTGATTCTCATAGTACGACAAAGGTACTAGACGAAATGTTCTTTAGATTTCCTAGTCTTTATATTTCACTTTGTAACTCATAGTAGTATACAAAAATTGTATATTAACTAGTCGGAGTTAAAAATTATCATGTAGATCTCTATATAACCCGAAAGTGGTGACAAACTACCATTTCCAGTTTCAGAGTGAAAAAACGATAGCAACAAGCAATTTTTAATATGGATTCTGTTCCACAACACTAGCTTCCATCTCTAAGTTTATTACTCTATTGCAACAGGAAGTTTTACGTATCTCCTTCTACGTTTACACTATTGATTCCAATAGAACGACAAAGGTACTAGACGAAACAGTCTTTAGATTTCTTAGTCTTTATATTTCACTTTTTAACTCCAAGCAGTATCCAAAAATTGTATATTAGCTAGTCGGTCTTATAAATTATTATGTAGAAATCTATATAACCAGAAAGTGGTGAGAAACTACCATTTCCACTTTCAGAGTAAAGGAACGATAGCAGCAACTAGTTTTTAATATGGATTCTGTTCCACAACACTAGCTTCCATCTCTAAGTTTATTACTCTATTGCGACTGGAAGTGATACATAGTTACTTTTACATTTACACTATTGATTCTCATAGAATGACAAAGGTACTAGACGAAACAGTCTTTAGATTTCCTAGTCTTTATATTTCACTTTTTAACTCCAAGTAGTATACAAAAATTGTATATTAGCCAGTAGATGTTATAAATTATCATATAGATCTCTATATAACCCGAAAATGGTGACAAACTACCATGTCCAGTTTCAGAGTGAAGAAACGATTGCAGCAATCAGTTTTTAATATGGATTCTGTTTCACAACACTAGCTTCCATCTCTAAGTTTATTACTCTATTGCAACTGGAAGTGATACATAGTTACTTCTACGTTTACACTATTGATTCTCATAGAACGACAAAGGTACTAGAAGAAACAGTCTTTAGATTTCCTAGTCTTTATATTTCACTTTTTAACTCCAAGTAGTATACAAAAATTGTATATTAGCTAGTCGGTGTTATAAATTATCATGTTGATCTCTATATAACCTGAAAGTGGTGACAAACTACCATGTCCAATTTCAGAGTGAAAAAAACGATTGCAGCAATCAGTTTTTAATATGGATTCTGTTTCACAACACTAGCTTCCATCTCTAAGTTTATTACTGTATTGCAACTGGAAGTGATACATAGTTACTTCTACGTTTACACTATTGATTCTCATAGAACGGCAAAGGTACTAGACGAAACAGTCTTTAGATTTCCTAGTCTTTAAATTTCACTTCTTAACTCCAAGTAGTATACAAAAATTGTATATTAGATAGTCGGTGTTATAAATTATCATGTAGGTTTCTATATAACCCAAAAGTGGTGATAAACTACCAGGTCCAGTTTCAGAGTGAAGAGACGATTGCAGCAATCAGTTTCTAATATGGATTCTGTTTCCCAACACTAGCTTCCATCTCTAAGTTTATTACCCTATTGCAACAGGAAGTGATACTTAGTTACTTGTATGTTTACACTATTGATTCTCATAGAACGACAAAGGTACTAGACGAAACAGTCTTTAGATTTCCTAGTCTTTATATTTCACTTTTAGCTCCAAGCAGTATCAAAAAATTGTATATTAGCTAGTCGGTGTTATAAATTATCATGTAGATCTCTATATAACCCGAAAGTGGTGAAAAACTACCATTTCCAGTTTCAGAGTAAAGAAACAATAGCAGCAACCAGTTTTTAATATGGATTCTGTTCCACAACACTAGCTTCCATCTCTAAGTTTATTACTCTATTGCGACTGGAAGTGATACATAGTTACTTCTACGTTTACACTATTGATTCTCATAGAACGACAAAGGTACTAGACGAAACAGTCTTTAGATTTCCTAGTCTTTATATTTCACTTTTTAACTCCAAGTAGTATACAAAAATTGTATATTAGCTAGTCGGTGTTATAAATTATCATGTAGATCTCTATATAACCCGAAAGTGGTGACAAACTACCATGTCCAGTTTCAGAGTGAAGAAACGATTGCAGCAATCAGTTTTTAATATGGATTCTGTTTCACAACACTAGCTTGCATCTCTAAGTTTATTACTCTATTGCAACTGGAAGTGATACATAGTTACTTCTACGTTTACACTATTGATTCTCATTGCACGACAAAGATACTAGAAGAAACAGTCTTTATATTTCCTAGTCTTTAAATTTCACTTCTTAACTCCAAAGTAGTATACAAAAATTGTATATTAGATAGTCGGTGTTATAAATTATCATGTAGATCTCTATATAACCCGAAAGTGGTGAGAAACTACCATTTCCAGTTTCAGAGTAAAGAAACGATAGCAGCAACCAGTTTTTAATATGGATTCTGTTCCACAACACTAGCTTCCATCTCTAAGTTTATTACTCTATTGCGACTGGAAGTGATACATAGTTACTTCTACATTTACACTATTGATTCTCATAGAACGACAAAGGTACTAGACGAAACAGTCTTTAGATTTCCTAGTCTTTATATTTCACTTTTTAACTCCAAGTAGTATACAAAAATTGTATATTAGCCAGTAGATGTTATAAATTATCATATAGATCTCTATATAACCCGAAAATGGTGACAAACTACCATGTCCAGTTTCAGAGTGAAGAAACGATTGCAGCAATCAGTTTTTAATATGGATTCTGTTTCACAACACTAGCTTCCATCTCTAAGTTTATTACTCTATTGCAACTGGAAGTGATACATAGTTACTTCTACGTTTACACTATTGATTCTCATAGAACGACCTAGGTACTAGAAGAAACAGTCTTTAGATTTCCTAGTCTTTATATTTCACTTTTTAACTCCAAGTAGTATACAAAAATTGTATATTAGGTAGTCGGTGTTATAAATTATCATGTTGATCTCTATATAACCTGAAAGTGGTGACAAACTACCATGTCCAATTTCAGAGTGAAAAAACGATTGCAGCAATCAGTTTTTAATATGGATTCTGTTTCACAACACTAGCTTCCATCTCTAAGTTTATTACTCTATTGCAACTGGAAGTGATACATAGTTACTTCTACGTTTACACTATTGATTCTCATAGAACGACAAAGGTACTAGACGAAACAGTCTTTAGATTTCCTAGTCTTTAAATTTCACTTCTTAACTCCAAGTAGTATACAAAAATTGTATATTAGATAGTCGGTGTTATAAATTATCATGTAGGTTTCTATATAACCCAAAAGTGGTGATAAACTACCATGTCCAGTTTCAGAGTGAAGAAACGATTGCAGCAATCAGTTTCTAATATGGATTCTGTTTCACAACACTAGCTTCCATCTCTAAGTTTATTACCCTATTGCAACAGGAAGTGATACTTAGTTACTTGTATGTTTACACTATTGATTCTCATAGAACGACAAAGGTACTAGACGAAACATTCTTTAGATTTCCTAGTCTTTATATTTCACTTTTTAACTCCAAGCAGTATCAAAAAATTGTATATTAGCTAGTCGGTGTTATAAATTATCATGTAGATCTCTATATAACCCGAAAGTGGTGAAAAACTACCATTTCCAGTTTCAGAGTAAAGAAACAATAGCAGCAACCAGTTTTTAATATGGATTCTGTTCCACAACACTAGCTTCCATCTCTAAGTTTATTACTCTATTGCGACTGGAAGTGATACATAGTTACTTCTACGTTTACACTATTGATTCTCATAGAACGACAAAGGTACTAGACGAAACAGTCTTTAGATTTCCTAGTCTTTATATTTCACTTTTTAACTCCAACTAGTATACAAAAATTGTATATTAGCCAGTAGATGTTATAAATTATCATATAGATCTCTATATAACCCGAAAGTGGTGACAAACTACCATGTCCAGTTTCAGAGTGAAGAAACGATTGCAGCAATCAGTTTTTAAAATGGATTCTGTTTCACAACACTAGCTTCCTTCTCTAAGTTTATTACTCTATTGCGACTGGACGTGATACATTGTTACTTCTACATTTACACTATTGATTCTCATAGAACGACAAAGGTACTAGATGAAACAGTCTTTAGATTTCCTAGTCTTTATATTTCACTTTTTAACTCCAAGTAGTATACAAAAACTGTATATTAGCTAGTCGGTGTTATAAATTATCACATAGATCTCTATATAACCCGAAAGTGGTGACAAACTACCATGTCCAGTTTCAGAGTGAAGAAACGATTGCAGCAATCAGTTTTTAATATGGATTCGGTTTCACAACACTAGCTTCCATCTCTAAGTTTATTACTCTATTGCAACTGGAAGTGATACATAGTTACTTCTACGCTTACTTTATTGATTCTCATAGAACGACAAAGGTACTAGACGAAACAGTCTTTAGATTTCCTAGTCTTTAAATTTCACTTCTTAACTCCAAGTAGTATACAAAAATTGTATATTAGATAGTCGGTGTTATAAATTATCATGTAAGTCTCTATATAACCCGAAAGTGGTGACAAACTACCATTTCCAGTTTCAGAGTGAAAAAAGGATAGCAACAAGCAATTTTTAATATGGATTCTGTTCCACAACACTAGCTTCCATCTCTAAGTTTATTACTCTATTGCAACAGGAAGTTTTACATATCTCCTTCTACCTTTACACAATTGATTCTCATAGTACGACAAAGGTACTAGACGAAATAGTCTTTAGATTTCCTAGTCTTTATATTTCACTTTGGAACTCCAAGTATTATACAAAAATTGTATATTAACTAGTCGGTGTTATAAATTATCATGTAGATCTCTGTATAACCCGAAAGTGGTGACAAACTACCATTTCCAGTTTCAGAGTGAAAAAACGATAGCAACAAGCAATTTTTAATATGGATTCTGTTCCACAACACTAGCTTCCATCTTTTAAGTTTATTACTCTATTGCAACAGGAAGTTTTACATATCTCCTTCTACGTTTACACTATTGATTCTCATAGAACGACAAAGGTACTAGACGAAACAGTCTTTAGATTTCCTAGTCTTTATATTTCACTTTTTAACTCCAAGCAGTATCCAAAAATTGTATATTAGATAGTCGGTGTTATAAATTATCATGTAGATCTCTATATAACCCGAAAGTGGTGAAAAACTACCATTTCCAGTTTCAGAGTAAAGAAACGATAGCAGAAACCAGTTTTTAATAGGGATTCTGTTTCACAACACTAGCTTCCATCTCTAAGTTTATTACTCTATTGCAACTGGAAGTGGTACATAGTTACTTCTACGTTTACACTTGTGATTCTCATAGAACGACAAAGGTTTCTAGAAGAAACAGTCTTTAGATTTCCTAGTCTTTAAATTTCACTTTTTAAATCCAAGTATTATACAAAAATTGTATATTAGCTAGTCGGTGTTATAAATTATCATGTAGATCTCTATATAACCCGAAAGTGGTGACAAACTACCATGTCCAGTTTCAGAGTGAAGAAACGATTGCAGCAATCAGTTTTTAATATGGATTCTGTTTCACAACACTAGCTTCCATCTCTAAGTTTATTACTCTATTGCAACTGGAAGTGATACATAGTTACTTCTACGTTTACACTATTGATTCTCATTGCACGACAAAGATACTAGAAGAAACAGTCTTTAGATTTCCTAGTCTTTATATTTCACTTTTTAACTCCAAGCAGTATCCAAAAATTGTATATTAGCTAGTCGGTGTTATAAATTGTCATGTAGATCTCTATTTAACCCGGAAGTAATGACAAACTACCATTTCCAGTTTCAGAGTGAAAGAGCGATAGCGGCAACCAATTTTTAATATGGATTCTGTTTCACAACACTAGCTTCCATCTCTAAGTTTACTACTCTATTGCAACTGGAAGTGATACATAGTTACTTCTACGTTTACAATATTCATTCCCATGGAACGACAATGGTACTAGACGAAAAAGTCTTTAGATTTCCTAGTCTTTATATTTCACTTTTTAACTCCAAGTAGTATACAAAAATTGTATATTAGCTAGTCGGTGTTATAAATTATCGTGTAGATCTCTATATAACCCGATGGTTTTGAAAAGCTACCATTTCCAGTTTCAGAGTGAAGAAACGATTGCAGCAAGCAGGTTTTAATATTGATTCTGTTCCACAACATTAGCTTCCATCTCTAAGTTTATTACTCTATTGCAACTGGAAGTGATATATAGTTACTTCTACTTTTAAACTATTGATTCTCATAGAACGACAAAGGTACTAGACGAAACAGTCTTTAGATTTCCTAGTCTTTATATTTCACCTTTTACTCCATGTAGTATCAAAAAATTGTATATTAGCTAGTCGGTGTTATAAATTATCATGTAGAACTCTATATAACCCGAAAGTGGTGAAAAATTACTATTTCCAGTTTCAGAGTGAAAAAACGATAGCAGCAATCAGTTTTAATATGGATTCTGTTCCACAACACTAGCTTCCATCTCTAAGTTTATTACTCTATTGCAACTGGAAGTTTTACATATTTCCTTCTACGTTTACACTATTGATTCTCATAGAACGACAAAGGTACTAGACGAAACAGTCTTTAGATTTCCTGGTCTTTAGATTTCACTTCTTATCTCCAAGTAGTATACATAAATTGTATATTAGCTAGTCGGTGTTATAAATTAACATGTAGATCTCTATATAACCAGAAAGTGGTGAAAAACTACCATTTCCAGTTTCAGAGTAAAAGAGCGATAGCAGAAACCAATTTTTAATATAGATTCTGTTTCACAACACTAGCTTCCATCTCTAAGTTTATCACTCTATTGCAACTTGAAGTGATACATAGTTACTTCTACGTTTACAATATTGATTCTCATAGAACGGCAAAGGTACTAGACGAAACAGTCTTTAGATTTCCAAGTCTTTATATTTCAATTTTTAACTCCAAGTAGTATACAAAAATTGTAAATTAGCTAGTCGGTGGTATAAATTATCATGTAGATCTCTATATAACCCGAAAGTGGTGAAAAACTACCATTTCCAGTTTCAGAGTGAAGAAACGATAGCAGCAAGCAGTTTTTAATATGGATTCTTTTCCACAACTTTAGCTTCCATCTCTAAGTTTATTACTCTATTTCAACTGGAAGTGATACATAGTTTCTTCTACCTTTACTTTTTTGATTCTCATAGAACGACAAAGGTACTAGAAGAAAGAGTCTTTAGATTTCCTAGTCTTTATATTTCACCTTTTAACTCGAAGTAGTATACAAAAATTGTATATTAGCTAGTCGGTGTTATAAATTGTCATGTAGATCTCTATTTAACCCGGAAGTAATGACAAACTACCATTTCCAGTTTCAGAGTGAAGAAACGATTGCAGCAATCAGTTTTTAAAATGGATTCTGTCTCACAACACTAGCTTCCTTCTATAAGTTTATTACTCTATTGCGACTGGACGTGATACATAGTTACTTCTACATTTACACTATTGATTCTCATAGAACGACAAAGGTACTAGACGAAACAGTCTTTAGATTTCCTAGTCTTTATATTTCACTTTTTAACTCCAAGTAGTATACAAAAATTGTATATTAGCTAGTCGGTGTTATAAATTATCATATAGATCTCTATATAACCCGAAAGTGGTGACAAACTACCATGTCCAGTTTCAGAGTGAAGAAACGATTGCAGCAATCAGTTTTTAATATGGATTCTGTTCCACAAGACTAGCTTCCATCTCTAAGTTTATTCCTCTATTGCAACTTGAAGTGATACATAGTTACTTCTACTTTTACACAATTGATTCTCATAGTACGACAAAGGTACTAGTAGAAACAGTCTTTAGATTTCCTAGTCTTTATATTTCACTTTTTAACTCCAAGTAGTATACAAAAATTGTAAATTAGCTAGTCGGTGGTATAAATTATCATGTAGATCTCTATATAACCCGAAAGTGGTGAAAAACTACCATTTCCAGTTTCAGAGTGAAGAAACGATAGCAGCAAGCAGTTTTTAATATGGATTCTGTTCCACAACTTTAGCTTCCATCTCTAAGTTTATTACTCTATTTCAACTGGAAGTGATACATAGTTTCTTCTACCTTTACTTTTTTGATTCTCATAGAACGACAAAGGTACTAGAAGAAATAGTCTTTAGATTTCCTAGTCTTTATATTTCACTTTGTAACTCCAAGTAGTATACAAAAATTGTATATTAACTAGTCGGTGTTATAAATTATCATGTAGATCTCTATATAACCAGAAAGTGGTGACAAACTACCATTTCCAGTTTCAGAGTGAAAAAACGATAGCAACAAGCAATTTTTAATATGGATTCTGTTCCACAACACTAGCTTCCATCTCTAAGTTTATTACTCTATTGCAACTGGAAGTGATACATAGTTACTTCTACCTTTACACTATTGATTCTCATAGAACGACAAAGGTACTCTACGAAACAGTCTTTATATTTCCTAGTCTTTAAATTTCACTTCTTAACTCCAAAGTAGTATACAAAAATTGTATATTAGATGGTCGGTGTTATAAATTATCATGTTGGTCTCTATATAACCCAAAAGTGGTAAAAAACAACCATTTCCTGTGTCAGAGTGTAGAAACGATAGCAGCAACCAGTTTTTAATATGGATTCTGTTCCAGAACAGTAGCTTCCATCTCTATGTTTATTCCTCTATTGCAACTTGAAGTGATACATAGTTACTTCTACCTTTAAACAATTTATTCTCATAGTACGACAAAGGTACTAGAGGAAATAGTCTTTAGATTTCCTAGTCTTTATATTTCACTTTGTAACTCCAAGTAGTATACAAAAATTGTATATTAACTAGTCGGAGTTATAAATTATCATGTAGATCTCTATATAACCCGAAAGTGGTGACAAACTACCATTTCCAGTTTCAGAGTGAAAAAACGATAGCAACAAGCAATTTTTAATATGGATTCTGTTCCACAACACTAGCTTCCATCTCTAAGCTTATTACTCTATTGCAACAGGAAGTTTTACGTATCTCCTTCTACGTTTACACTATTGATTCTAATAGAACGACAAAGGTACTAGACGAAACAGTCTTTAGATTTCTTAGTCTTTATATTTCACTTTTTAACTCCAAGCAGTATCCAAAAATTGTATATTAGCTAGTCGGTCTTATAAATTATTATGTAGAATTCTATATAACCCGAAAGTGGTGAAAAACTACCATTTCCAGTTTCAGAGTAAAGAAACGATAGCAGCAACCAGTTTTTAATATGGATTCTGTTCCACAACACTAGCTTCCATCTCTAAGTTTATTACTCTATTGTGACTGGAAGTGATACATAGTTACTTCTACATTTACACTATTGATTCTCATAGAACGACAAAGGTACTAGACGAAACAGTCTTTAGATTTCCTAGTCTTTATATTTCACTTTTTAACTCCAAGTAGTATACAAAAATTGTATATTAGCCAGTAGATGTTATAAGTTATCATATAGATCTCTATATAACCCGAAAATGGTGACAAACTACCATGTCCAGTTTCAGAGTGAAGAAACGATTGCAGCAATCAGTTTTTAATATGGATTCTGTTTCACAACACTAGCTTCCATCTCTAAGTTTATTACTCTATTGCAACTGGAAGTGATACATAGTTACTTCTACGTTTACACTATTGATTCTCATAGAACGACAAAGGTAATAGACGAAACAGTCTTTAGATTTCCTAGTCTTTAAATTTCACTTCTTATCTCCAAGTAGTATACAAAAATTGTATATTAGATAGTCGGTGTTATAAATTATCATGTAGGTTTCTATATAACCCAAAAGTGGTGATAAACTACCATGTCCAGTTTCAGAGTGAAGAAACGATTGCAGCAATCAGTTTCTAATATGGATTCTGTTTCACAACACTAGCTTCCATCTCTAAGTTTATTACCCTATTGCAACAGGAAGTGATACATAGTTACTTGTATGTTTACACTATTGATTCTCATAGAACCACAAAGGTACTAGACGAAACAGTCTTTAGATTTCCTAGTCTTTATATTTCACTTTTTAACTCCAAGCAGTATCAAAAAATTGTATATTAGCTAGTCGGTGTTATAAATTATCATGTAGGTCTCTTTGTAACCCAAAAGTGGTAAAAAACTACCATTTCCAGTTTCAGAGTGTAGAAACGATAGCTGCAACCAGTTTTTAATATGGATTCTGTTCCACAAGACTATCTTCCATCTCTAAGTTTATTCCTCTATTGCAACTTGAAGTGATACATAGTTACTTCTACTTTTACACAATTGATTCTCATAGTACGACAAAGGTACTAGACGAAATAGTCTTTAGATTTCCTAGTCTTTATATTTCACTTTGTAACTCCAAGTAGTATACAAAAATTTTATACTAACTAGTCGGTGTTATAAATTATCATGTAGATCTCTATATAACCCGAAAGTGGTGACAAACTACCATTTCCAGTTTCAGAGTGAAAAAACGATAGCAACAAGCAATTTTTAATATGGATTCCGTTCCACAACACTAGCTTCCATCTCTAAGTTTATTACTCTATTGCAACAGGAAGTGTTACATATCTCCTTCTACGTTCACACTATTGATTCTCATAGAACGACAAAGGTACTAGACGAAACAGTCTTTAGATTTACTAGTCTTTATATTTCACTTTTTAACTCCAAGCAGTATCCAAAAATTGTATATTAGATAGTCGGTGTTATAAATTATCATGTAGATCTCTATATAACCCGAAAGTGGTGAAAAACTACCATTTCCAGTTTCAGAGTAAAGAAACGATAGCAGAAACCAGTTTTTAATATGGATTCTTTTCCACAACACTAGCTTCCATCTCTAAGTTTATTACTCTATTGCGACTGGAAGTGATACATAGTTACTTCTACATTTACACTATTGATTCTCATAGAACGACAAAGGTACTAGACGAAACAGTCTTTAGATTTCCTAGTCTTTGTATTTCACTTTTTAACTCCAAGTAGCATACAAAAATTGTATATTAGCCAGTAGATGTTATAAATTATCATATAGATCTCTATATAACCCGAAAGTGGTGACAAACTACCATGTCCCGTTTCAGAGTGAAGGAACGATTGCAGCAATCAGTTTTTAAAATGGATTCTGTTTCACAACACTAGCTTCCATCTCTAAGTTTATTACTCTATTGCAACTGGAAGTGGTACATAGTTACTTCTACGTTTACACTATTGATTCTCATAGAACGACAAAGGTTTCTAGAAGAAACAGTCTTTAGATTTCCTAGTCTTTATATTTCAATTTTTAACTCCAAGTAGTATACAAAAATTGTATATTAGCTAGTCGGTGTTATAAATTATCATGTAGATCTCTATATAACCCGAAAGTGGTGACAAACTACCATGTCCAGTTTCAGAGTGAAGAAACGATTGCAGCAATCAGTTTTTAATATGGATTCTGTTTCACAACACTAGCTTCCATCTCTAAGTTTATTACTCTATTGCAACTGGAGGTGATACATAGTTACTTCTACGTTTACACTATTGATTCTCATTGCCCGACAAAGATACTAGAAGAAACAGTCTTTAGATTTCCTAGTCTTTATATTTCACTTTTTAACTCCAAGTAGTATACAAAAATTGTATATTACCTAGTCGGTGTTATAAATTATCATGTAGATCTCTATATAACCCGAAAGTGGTGAGAAACTACCATTTCCAGTTTCAGAGTGAAAGAGCGATAGCAGCAACCAGTTTTTAATATGGATTCTGTTTCAAAACACTAGCTTCCATCTCTAAGTTTATCACTCTATTGCAACTGGAAGTGATACATAGTTACTTCTACGTATACACTATTGCTTCTCATAGAACGACAAAGGTACTAGACGAAACAGTCTTTAGATCTCTTAGTCTTTATATTTCACTTTTTAACTTCAAGTAGTATACAAAAATTGTATATTAGCTAGTCGGTGTTATAATTTGTCATGTAGATCTCTATATAACCCGGAAGTAATGACAAACTACCATTTCCAGTTTCAGAGTGAAAGAGCGATAGCAGCAAGCAATTTTTAATATGGAGTCTGTTCCACAACACTAGCTTCCATCTCTAAGTTTATTACTCTATTGCAACTGGAAGTGATACATAGTTACTTCCACTTTTACACTATTGATTCTTATAGAACGACAAAGGTACTATACGAGACAGTCTTTAGATTTCCTAGTCTTTATATTTCACTTTTTAACTCCAAGTAGTATACAAAAATTGTATATTAGCTAGTCGGTGTTTAAAATTATCGTGTAGATCTCTATATAACCCGATGGTTTTGAAAAGCTACCATTTCCAGTTTCAGAGTGAAAAAACGATAGCAGCAATCAGTTTTTAATATGGATTCTGTTCCACAACACTAGCTTCCATCTCTAAGTTTATTACTCTATTGCAACTGGAAGTTTTGCATATCTCCTTCTACGTTTACACTATTGATTCTCATAGAACGACAAAGGTACTAGACGAAACAGTCTTTAGATTTCCTGGTCTTTAGATTTCACTTCTTATCTCCAAGTAGTATACATAAATTGTATATTAGCTAGTCGGTGTTATAAATTAACATGTAGATCTATATATAACCCGAAAGTGGTGAAAAACTACCATTTCCAGTTTCAGAGTGAAAGAGCGATAGCAGAAACCAATTTTTAATATAAATTCTGTTTCACAACACTAGCTTCCATCTCTAAGTTTATCACTCTATTGCAACTTGAAGTGATACATAGTTACTTCTACGTTTACAATATTGATTCTAATAGAACCGCAAAGGTACTAGAGGAAACAGTCTTTAGATTTCCTTGTCTTTATATTTCAATTTTTAACTCCAAGTAGTATACAAAAATTGTATATTAGCTAGTCGGTGGTATAAATTATCATGTAGATCTCTATATAACTCGAAAGAGGTGACAAACTACCATTTCCAGTTTCAGAGTGAAAAAACGATAGCAACAAGCAATTTTTAATATGGATTCCGTTCCACAACACTAGCTTCCATCTCTAAGTTTATTACTCTATTGCAACAGGAAGTGTTACATATCTCCTTCTACGTTCACACTATTGATTCTCATAGAACGACAAAGGTACTAGACGAAACAGTCTTTAGATTTCCTAGTCTTTATATTTCACTTTTTAACTCCAAGCAGTATCCAAAAATTGTATATTAGCTAGTCGGTGTTATAAATTGTCATGTAGATCTCTATTTAACCCGGAAGTAATGACAAACTACCATTTCCAGTTTCAGAGTGAAGAAACGATATCAGCAAGCAGTTTTAATATGGATTCTGTACCACAACATTAGCTTCCATCTCTAAGTTTATTACTCTATTGCAACTGGAAGTGATACATAGTTACTTCTACCTTTACACTATTGATTCTCATAGAACGACAAAGGTACTAGACGAAACAGTCTTTATATTTCCTAGTCTTTAAATTTCACTTCTTAACTCCAAAGTAGTATACAAAAATTGTATATTAGATAGTCGGTGTTATAAATTATCATGTAGGTCTCTATATAACCCAAAAGTGGTAAAAAACTACCATTTCAAGTGTCAGAGTGTAGAAACGATAGCAGCAACCAGTTTTTAATATGGATACTGTTCCAGAACAGTAGCTTCCATCTCTATGTTTACTCCTCTATTGCAACTTGAAGTGATACATAGTTACTTCTACCTTTACACAATTTATTCTCATAGTACGACAAAGGTACTAGACGAAATAGTCGTTAGATTTCCTAGTCTTTATATTTCACTTTGTAACTCCAAGTAGTATACAAAAATTGTATATTAACTAGTCGGAGTTATAAATTATCATGTAGATCTCTATATAACCCGAAAGTGGTGACAAACTACCATTTCCAGTTTCAGAGTGAAAAAACGATAGCAATAAGCAATTTTTAATATGGATTCTGTTCCACAACACTAGCTTCCATCTCTAAGTTTATTACTCTATTGCAACAGGAAGTTTTACGTATCTCCTTCTACGTTTACACTATTGATTCTAATAGAACGAGAAAGGTACTAGACGAAACAGTCTTTAGATTTCTTAGTCTTTATATTTCACTTTTTAACACCAAGCAGTATCCAAAAATTGTATATTAGCTAGTCGGTCTTATAAATTATTATGTAGAATTCTATATAACCCGAAAGTGGTGAAAAACTACCATTTCCAGTTTCAGAGTAAAGAAACGATAGTAGCAACCAGTTTTTAATATGGATTCTGTTCCAGAACACTAGCTTCCATCTCTAAGTTTATTACTCTATTGCGACTGGACGTGATACATTGTTACTTCTACATTTACACTATTGATTCTCATAGAACGACAAAGGTTTCTAGAAGAAACAGTCTTTAGATTTCCTAGTCTTTATATTTCAATTTTTAACTCCAAGTAGTATACAAAAATTGTATATTAGCTAGTCGGTGTTATAAATTATCATGTAGATCTCTATATAACCCGAAAGTGGTGACAAACTACCATGTCCAGTTTCAGAGTGAAGAAACGATTGCAGCAATCAGTTTTTAATATGGATTCTGTTTCACAACACTAGCTTCCATCTCTAAGTTTATTACTCTATTGCAACTGGAAGTGATACATAGTTACTTCTACGTTTACACTATTGATTCTCATTGCACGACAAAGATACTAGAAGAAACAGTCTTTAGATTTCTTAGTCTTTATATTTCACTTTTTAACTCCAAGTAGTATACAAAAATTGTATATTACCTAGTCGGTGTTATAAATTATCATGTAGATCTCTATATAACCCGAAAGTGGTGACAAACTACCATGTCCAGTTTCAGAGTGAAGAAACGATTGCAGCAATCAGTTTTTAATATGGATTCGGTTTCACAACACTAGCTTCCATCTCTAAGTTTATTACTCTATTGCAACTGGAAGTGATACATAGTTACTTCTACGCTTACATTATTGATTCTCATAGAACGACAAAGGTACTAGACGAAACAGTCTTTAGATTTCCTAGTCTTTAAATTTCACTTCTTAACTCCAAGTAGTATACAAAAATTGTATATTAGATAGTCGGTGTTATAAATTATCATGTAGGTCTCTTTATAACCCAAAAGTGGTAAAAAACTACCATTTCCAGTTTCAGAGTGTAGAAACGATAGCTGCAACCAGTTTTTAATATGGATTCTGTTCCACAAGACTAGCTTCCATCTCTAAGTTTATTCCTCTATTGCAACTTGAAGTGATACATAGTTACTTCTACCTTTACACAATTGATTCTCATAGTACGACAAAGGTACTAGACGAAATAGTCTTTAGATTTCCTAGTCTTTATATTTTACTTTGTAACTCCAAGTAGTATAAAAAAATTGTATACTAACTAGTCGGTGTTATAAATTATCATGTAGATCTCTATATAACCCGAAAGTGGTGACAAACTACCATTTCCAGTTTCAGAGTGAAAAAACGATAGCAACAAGCAATTTTTAATATGGATTCTGTTCCACAACACTAGCTTCCATCTCTAAGTTTATTACTCTATTGCAACAGGAAGTGTTACATAACTCCTTCTACGTTCACACTATTGATTCTCATAGAACGACAAAGGTACTAGACGAAACAGTCTTTAGATTTCTTAGTCTTTATATTTCACTTTTTAACTCCAAGCAGTATCCAAAAATTGTATATTAGATAGTCGGTGTTATAAATTATCATGTAGATCTCTATATAACCCGAACGTGGTGAAAAACTACCATTTCCAGTTTCAGAGTAAAGAAACGATAGCAGAAACCAGTTTTTAATATGGATTCTTTTCCACAACACTAGCTTCCATCTTTAAGTTTATTACTCTATTGCGACTGGAAGTGATACACAGTTACTTCTACATTTACACTATTGATTCTCATAGAACGACAAAGGTACTAGACGAAACAGTCTTTAGATTTCCTAGTCTTTATATTTCACTTTTTAACTCCAAGTAGCATACAAAAAATGTATATTAGCCAGTAGATGTTATAAATTATCATATAGATCTCTATATAACCCGAAAGTGGTGAGAAACTACCATGTCCCGTTTCAGAGTGAAGGAACGATTGCAGCATTCAGTTTTTAAAATGGATTCTGTTTCACAACACTAGCTTCCATCTCTGAGTTTATTACTCTATTGCAACTGGAAGTGGTACATAGTTACTTCTACGTTTACACTATTGATTCTCATAGAACGACAAAGGTTTCTAGAAGAAACAGTCTTTAGATTTCCTAGTCTTTATATTTCAATTTTTAACTCCAAGTAGTATACAAAAATTGTATATTAGCTAGTCGGTGTTATAAATTATCATGTAGATCTCTATATAACCCGAAAGTGGTGACAAACTACCATGTCCAGTTTCAGAGTGAAGAAACGATTGCAGCAATCAGTTTTTAATATGGATTCTGTTTCACAACACTAGCTTCCATCTCTAAGTTTATTACTCTATTGCAACTGGAAGTGATACATAGTTACTTCTACGTTTACACTATTGATTCTCATTGCCCGACAAAGATACTAGAAGAAACAGTCTTTAGATTTCCTAGTCTTTATATTTCACTTTTTAACTCCAAGTAGTATACAAAAATTGTATATTACCTAGTCGGTGTTATAAATTGTCATGTAGATTTCTATTTAACCCGGAAGTAATGACAAACTACCATTTCCAGTTTCAGAGTGAAAGAGCGATAGCGGCAAGCAATTTTTAATATGGATTCTGTTTCACAACACTAGCTTCCATCTCTAAGTTTATTACTCTATTGCAACTGGAAGTGATACATAGTTACTTCTACGTTTACAATATTCATTCCCATGGAACGACAAAGGTACTAGACGAAAAAGTCTTTAGATTTCCTAGTCTTTATATTTCACTTTTTAACTCCAAGTAGTATACAAAAATTGTATATTAGCTAGTCGGTGTTATAAATTATCGTGTAGATCTCTATATAACCCGATGGTTTTGAAAAGCTACCATTTCCAGTTTCAGAGTGAAGAAACGATTGCAGCAAGCAGGTTTTAATATTAATTCTGTTCCACAACATTAGCTTCCATCTCTAAGTTTATTACTCTATTGCAACTGGAAGTGATATATAGTTACTTCTACTTTTAAACTATTGATTCTCATAGAACGACAAAGGTACTAGACGAAACAGTCTTTAGATTTCCTAGTCTTTATATTTCACCTTTTACTCCATGTAGTATACAAAAATTGTATATTAGCTAGTCGGTGTTATAAATTATCCTGTAGAACTCTATATAACCCGAAAGTGGTGAAAAATTACCATTTCCAGTTTCAGAGTGAAAAAACGATAGCAGCAATCAGTTTTTAATATGGATTCTGTTCCACAACACTAGCTTCCATCTCTAAGTTTATTACTCTATTGCAACTGGAAGTGATACATAGTTACTTCTACGTTTACACTATTGATTCTCATAGAACGACAAAGGTACTAGACGAAACAGTCTTTAGATTTCCTGGTCTTTAGATTTCACTTCTTATCTCCAAGTAGTATACATAAATTGTATATTAGCTAGTCGGTGTTATAAATTAACATGTAGATCTCTATATAACCCGAAAGTGGTGAAAAACTACCATTTCCAGTTTCAGAGTAAAAGAGCGATAGCAGAAACCAATTTTTAATATAGATTCTGTTTCACAACACTAGCTTCCATCTCTAAGTTTATCACTCTATTGCAACTTGAAGTGATACATAGTTACTTCTACGTTTACAATATTGATTCTCATAGAACGGCAAAGGTACTAGACGAAACAGTCTTTAGATTTCCAAGTCTTTATATTTCAATTTTTAACTCCAAGTAGTATACAAAAATTGTAAATTAGCTAGTCGGTGGTATAAATTATCATGTAGATCTCTATATAACCCGAAAGTGGTGAAAAACTACCATTTCCAGTTTCAGAGTGAAGAAACAATAGCAGCAAGCAGTTTTTAATATGGATTCTGTTCCACAACTTTAGCTTCCATCTCTAAGTTTATTACTCTATTTCAACTGAAAGTGATACATAGTTTCTTCTACCTTTACTTTTTTGATTCTCATAGAACGACAAAGGTACTAGAAGAAAGAGTCTTTAGATTTCCTAGTCTTTATATTTCACCTTTTAACTCCAAGTAGTATACAAAAATTGTATATTAGCTAGTCGGTGTTATAAATTGTCATGTAGATCTCTATTTAACCCGGAAGTAATGACAAACTACCATTTCCAGTTTCAGAGTGAAGAAACGATTGCAGCAATCAGTTTTTAAAATGGATTCTGTTTCACAACACTAGCTTCCTTCTCTAAGTTTATTACTCTATTGCGACTGGACGTGATACATTGTTACTTCTACATTTACACTATTGATTCTCATAGAACGACAAAGGTACTAGACGAAACAGTCTTTAGATTTCCTGGTCTTTATATTTCACTTTTTAACTCCAAGTAGTATACAAAAATTGTATATTAGCTAGTCGGTGTTATAAATTATCATGTAGATCTCTATATAACCCGAAAGTGGTGACAAACTACCATGTCCAGTTTCAGAGTGAAGAAACGATTGCAGCAATCAGTTTTTAATATGGATTCTGTTCCACAACACTAGCTTCCATCTCTAAGTTTATTACTCTATTGCAACTGGAAGTGATACATAGTTACTTCTACCTTTACACTATTGATTCTCATAGAACGACAAAGGTACTTGACGAAACAGTCTTTATATTTCCTAGTCTTTAAATTTCACTTCTTAACTCCAAAGTAGTATACAAAAATTGTATATTAGCCAGTAGATGTTATAAGTTATCATATAGATCTCTATATAACCCGAAAATGGTGACAAACTACCATGTCCAGTTTCAGAGTGAAGAAACGATTGCAGCAATCAGTTTTTAATATGGATTCTGTTCCACAAGACTAGCTTCCATCTCTAAGTTTATTCCTCTATTGCAACTTGAAGTGATACATAGTTACTTCTACATTTACACAATTGATTCTCATAGTACGACAAGGGTACTAGACGAAATAGTCTTTAGATTTCCTAGTCTTTATATTTCACTTTGTAACTCCAAGTAGTATACAAAAATTTTATACTAACTAGTCGGTGTTATAAATTATCATGTAGATCTCTATATAACCCGAAAGTGGTGACAAACTACCATTTCCAGTTTCAGAGTGAAAAAACGATAGCAACAAGCAATTTTTAATATGGATTCCGTTCCACAACACTAGCTTCCATCTCTAAGTTTATTACTCTATTGCAACAGGAAGTGTTACATATCTCCTTCTACGTTCACACTATTGATTCTCATAGAACGACAAAGGTACTAGACGAAACAGTCTTTAGATTTCCTAGTCTTTATATTTCACTTTTTAACTCCAAGCAGTATCCAAAAATTGTATATTAGATAGTCGGTGTTATAAATTATCATGTAGATCTCTATATAACCCGAAAGTGGTGAAAAACTACCATTTCCAGTTTCAGAGTAAAGAAACGATAGCAGAAACCAGTTTTTAATATGGATTCTTTTCCACAACACTAGCTTCCATCTCTAAGTTTATTACTCTATTGCGACTGGAAGTGATACATAGTTACTTCTACATTTACACTATTGATTCTCATATAACGACAAAGGTACTAGACGAAACAGTCTTTAGATTTCCTAGTCTTTGTATTTCACTTTTTAACTCCAAGTAGCATACAAAAATTGTATATTAGCCAGTAGATGTTATAAATTATCATATAGATCTCTATATAACCCGAAAGTGGTGACAAACTACCATGTCCCGTTTCAGAGTGAAGGAACGATTGCAGCAATCAGTTTTTAAAATGGATTCTGTTTCACAACACTAGCTTCCATCTCTAAGTTTATTACTCTATTGCAACTGGAAGTGGTACATAGTTACTTCTACGTTTACACTATTGATTCTCATAGAACGACAAAGGTTTCTAGAAGAAACAGTCTTTAGATTTCCTAGTCTTTATATTTCAATTTTTAACTCCAAGTAGTATACAAAAATTGTATATTAGCTAGTCGGTGTTATAAATTATCATGTAGATCTCTATATAACCCGAAAGTGGTGACAAACTACCATGTCCAGTTTCAGAGTGAAGAAACGATTGCAGCAATCAGTTTTTAATATGGATTCTGTTTCACAACACTAGCTTCCATCTCTAAGTTTATTACTCTATTGCAACTGGAAGTGATACATAGTTACTTCTACGTTTACACTATTGATTCTCATTGCACGACAAAGATACTAGAAGAAACAGTCTTTAGATTTCTTAGTCTTTATATTTCACTTTTTAACTCCAAGTAGTATACAAAAATTGTATATTACCTAGTCGGTGTTATAAATTATCATGTAGATCTCTATATAACCCGAAAGTGGTGACAAACTACCATGTCCAGTTTCAGAGTGAAGAAACGATTGCAGCAATCAGTTTTTAATATGGATTCGGTTTCACAACACTAGCTTCCATCTCTAAGTTTATTACTCTATTGCAACTGGAAGTGATACATAGTTACTTCTACGCTTACATTATTGATTCTCATAGAACGACAAAGGTACTAGACGAAACAGTCTTTAGATTTCCTAGTCTTTAAATTTCACTTCTTAACTCCAAGTAGTATACAAAAATTGTATATTAGATAGTCGGTGTTATAAATTATCATGTAGGTCTCTTTATAACCCAAAAGTGGTAAAAAACTACCATTTCCAGTTTCAGAGTGTAGAAACGATAGCTGCAACCAGTTTTTAATATGGATTCTGTTCCACAAGACTAGCTTCCATCTCTAAGTTTATTCCTCTATTGCAACTTGAAGTGATACATAGTTACTTCTACCTTTACACAATTGATTCTCATAGTACGACAAAGGTACTAGACGAAATAGTCTTTAGATTTCCTAGTCTTTATATTTTACTTTGTAACTCCAAGTAGTATAAAAAAATTGTATACTAACTAGTCGGTGTTATAAATTATCATGTAGATCTCTATATAACCCGAAAGTGGTGACAAACTACCATTTCCAGTTTCAGAGTGAAAAAACGATAGCAACAAGCAATTTTTAATATGGATTCTGTTCCACAACACTAGCTTCCATCTCTAAGTTTATTACTCTATTGCAACAGGAAGTGTTACATAACTCCTTCTACGTTCACACTATTGATTCTCATAGAACGACAAAGGTACTAGACGAAACAGTCTTTAGATTTCCTAGTCTTTATATTTCACTTTTTAACTCCAAGCAGTATCCAAAAATTGTATATTAGATAGTCGGTGTTATAAATTATCATGTAGATCTCTATATAACCCGAACGTGGTGAAAAACTACCATTTCCAGTTTCAGAGTAAAGAAACGATAGCAGAAACCAGTTTTTAATATGGATTCTTTTCCACAACACTAGCTTCCATCTTTAAGTTTATTACTCTATTGCGACTGGAAGTGATACACAGTTACTTCTACATTTACACTATTGATTCTCATAGAACGACAAAGGTACTAGACGAAACAGTCTTTAGATTTCCTAGTCTTTATATTTCACTTTTTAACTCCAAGTAGCATACAAAAAATGTATATTAGCCAGTAGATGTTATAAATTATCATATAGATCTCTATATAACCCGAAAGTGGTGAGAAACTACCATGTCCCGTTTCAGAGTGAAGGAACGATTGCAGCATTCAGTTTTTAAAATGGATTCTGTTTCACAACACTAGCTTCCATCTCTGAGTTTATTACTCTATTGCAACTGGAAGTGGTACATAGTTACTTCTACGTTTACACTATTGATTCTCATAGAACGACAAAGGTTTCTAGAAGAAACAGTCTTTAGATTTCCTAGTCTTTATATTTCAATTTTTAACTCCAAGTAGTATACAAAAATTGTATATTAGCTAGTCGGTGTTATAAATTATCATGTAGATCTCTATATAACCCGAAAGTGGTGACAAACTACCATGTCCAGTTTCAGAGTGAAGAAACGATTGCAGCAATCAGTTTTTAATATGGATTCTGTTTCACAACACTAGCTTCCATCTCTAAGTTTATTACTCTATTGCAACTGGAAGTGATACATAGTTACTTCTACGTTTACACTATTGATTCTCATTGCCCGACAAAGATACTAGAAGAAACAGTCTTTAGATTTCCTAGTCTTTATATTTCACTTTTTAACTCCAAGTAGTATACAAAAATTGTATATTACCTAGTCGGTGTTATAAATTGTCATGTAGATCTCTATTTAACCCGGAAGTAATGACAAACTACCATTTCCAGTTTCAGAGTGAAAGAGCGATAGCGGCAAGCAATTTTTAATATGGATTCTGTTTCACAACACTAGCTTCCATCTCTAAGTTTATTACTCTATTGCAACTGGAAGTGATACATAGTTACTTCTACGTTTACAATATTCATTCCCATGGAACGACAAAGGTACTAGACGAAAAAGTCTTTAGATTTCCTAGTCTTTATATTTCACTTTTTAACTCCAAGTAGTATACAAAAATTGTATATTAGCTAGTCGGTGTTATAAATTATCGTGTAGATCTCTATATAACCCGATGGTTTTGAAAAGCTACCATTTCCAGTTTCAGAGTGAAGAAACGATTGCAGCAAGCAGGTTTTAATATTAATTCTGTTCCACAACATTAGCTTCCATCTCTAAGTTTATTACTCTATTGCAACTGGAAGTGATATATAGTTACTTCTACTTTTAAACTATTGATTCTCATAGAACGACAAAGGTACTAGACGAAACAGTCTTTAGATTTCCTAGTCTTTATATTTCACCTTTTACTCCATGTAGTATACAAAAATTGTATATTAGCTAGTCGGTGTTATAAATTATCCTGTAGAACTCTATATAACCCGAAAGTGGTGAAAAATTACCATTTCCAGTTTCAGAGTGAAAAAACGATAGCAGCAATCAGTTTTTAATATGGATTCTGTTCCACAACACTAGCTTCCATCTCTAAGTTTATTACTCTATTGCAACTGGAAGTGATACATAGTTACTTCTACGTTTACACTATTGATTCTCATAGAACGACAAAGGTACTAGACGAAACAGTCTTTAGATTTCCTGGTCTTTAGATTTCACTTCTTATCTCCAAGTAGTATACATAAATTGTATATTAGCTAGTCGGTGTTATAAATTAACATGTAGATCTCTATATAACCCGAAAGTGGTGAAAAACTACCATTTCCAGTTTCAGAGTAAAAGAGCGATAGCAGAAACCAATTTTTAATATAGATTCTGTTTCACAACACTAGCTTCCATCTCTAAGTTTATCACTCTATTGCAACTTGAAGTGATACATAGTTACTTCTACGTTTACAATATTGATTCTCATAGAACGGCAAAGGTACTAGACGAAACAGTCTTTAGATTTCCAAGTCTTTATATTTCAATTTTTAACTCCAAGTAGTATACAAAAATTGTAAATTAGCTAGTCGGTGGTATAAATTATCATGTAGATCTCTATATAACCCGAAAGTGGTGAAAAACTACCATTTCCAGTTTCAGAGTGAAGAAACAATAGCAGCAAGCAGTTTTTAATATGGATTCTGTTCCACAACTTTAGCTTCCATCTCTAAGTTTATTACTCTATTTCAACTGGAAGTGATACATAGTTTCTTCTACCTTTACTTTTTTGATTCTCATAGAACGACAAAGGTACTAGAAGAAAGAGTCTTTAGATTTCCTAGTCTTTATATTTCACCTTTTAACTCCAAGTAGTATACAAAAATTGTATATTAGCTAGTCGGTGTTATAAATTGTCATGTAGATCTCTATTTAACCCGGAAGTAATGACAAACTACCATTTCCAGTTTCAGAGTGAAGAAACGATTGCAGCAATCAGTTTTTAAAATGGATTCTGTTTCACAACACTAGCTTCCTTCTCTAAGTTTATTACTCTATTGCGACTGGACGTGATACATTGTTACTTCTACATTTACACTATTGATTCTCATAGAACGACAAAGGTACTAGACGAAACAGTCTTTAGATTTCCTGGTCTTTATATTTCACTTTTTAACTCCAAGTAGTATACAAAAATTGTATATTAGCTAGTCGGTGTTATAAATTATCATATAGATCTCTATATAACCCGAAAGTGGTGACAAACTACCATGTCCAGTTTCAGAGTGAAGAAACGAATGCAGCAATCAGTTTTTAATATGGATTCTGTTCCACAAGACTAGCTTCCATCTCTAAGTTTATTCCTCTATTGCAACTTGAAGTGATACATAGTTACTTCTACCTTTACACAATTTATTCTCATAGTACGACAAAGGTACTAGACGAAAAAGTCGTTAGATTTCCTAGTCTTTATATTTCACTTTGTAACTCCAAGTAGTATACAAAAATTGTATATTAACTAGTCGGAGTTATAAATTATCATGTAGATCTCTATATAACCCGAAAGTGGTGACAAACTACCATTTCCAGTTTCAGAGTGAAAAAACGATAGCAGAAACCAATTTTTAATATAGATTCTGTTTCACAACACTAGCTTCCATCTCTAAGTTTATCACTCTATTGCAACTTGAAGTGATACATAGTTACTTCTACGTTTACAATATTGATTCTCATAGAACGGCAAAGGTACTAGACGAAACAGTCTTTAGATTTCCAAGTCTTTATATTTCAATTTTTAACTCCAAGTAGTATACAAAAATTGTAAATTAGCTAGTCGGTGGTATAAATTATCATGTAGATCTCTATATAACCCGAAAGTGGTGAAAAACTACCATTTCCAGTTTCAGAGTGAAGAAACAATAGCAGCAAGCAGTTTTTAATATGGATTCTGTTCCACAACTTTAGCTTCCATCTCTAAGTTTATTACTCTATTTCAACTGGAAGTGATACATAGTTTCTTCTACCTTTACTTTTTTGATTCTCATAGAACGACAAAGGTACTAGAAGAAAGAGTCTTTAGATTTCCTAGTCTTTATATTTCACCTTTTAACTCCAAGTAGTATACAAAAATTGTATATTAGCTAGTCGGTGTTATAAATTGTCATGTAGATCTCTATTTAACCCGGAAGTAATGACAAACTACCATTTCCAGTTTCAGAGTGAAGAAACGATTGCAGCAATCAGTTTTTAAAATGGATTCTGTTTCACAACACTAGCTTCCTTCTCTAAGTTTATTACTCTATTGCGACTGGACGTGATACATTGTTACTTCTACATTTACACTATTGATTCTCATAGAACGACAAAGGTACTAGACGAAACAGTCTTTAGATTTCCTGGTCTTTATATTTCACTTTTTAACTCCAAGTAGTATACAAAAATTGTATATTAGCTAGTCGGTGTTATAAATTATCATATAGATCTCTATATAACCCGAAAGTGGTGACAAACTACCATGTCCAGTTTCAGAGTGAAGAAACGAATGCAGCAATCAGTTTTTAATATGGATTCTGTTCCACAAGACTAGCTTCCATCTCTAAGTTTATTCCTCTATTGCAACTTGAAGTGATACATAGTTACTTCTACCTTTACACAATTGATTCTCATAGTACGACAAAGGTACTAGTAGAAACAGTCTTTAGATTTCCTAGTCTTTATATTTCACTTTTTAACTCCAAGTAGTATACAAAAATTGTAAATTAGCTAGTCGGTGGTATAAATTATCATGTAGATCTCTATATAACCCGAAAGTGGTGAAAAACTACCATTTCCAGTTTCAGAGTGAAGAAACGATAGCAGCAAGCAGTTTTTAATATGGATTCTGTTCCACAACTTTAGCTTCCATCTCTAAGTTTATTACTCTTTTTCAACTGGAAGTGATACATAGTTTCTTCTACCTTTACTTTTTTGATTCTCATAGAACGACAAAGGTACTAGAAGAAATAGTCTTTAGATTTCCTAGTCTTTATATTTCACTTTGTAACTCCAAGTAGTATACAAAAATTGTATATTAACTAGTCGGTGTTATAAATTATCATGTAGATATCTATATAACCAGAAAGTGGTGACAAACTACCATTTCCAGTTTCAGAGTGAAAAAACGATAGCAACAAGCAATTTTTAATATGGATTCTGTTCCACAACACTAGCTTCCATCTCTAAGTTTATTACTCTATTGCAACTGGAAGTGATACATAGTTACTTCTACCTTTACACTATTGATTCTCGTAGAACGACAAAGGTACTTGACGAAACAGTCTTTATATTTCCTAGTCTTTATATTTCACCTTTTACTCCATGTAGTATACAAAAATTGTATATTAGCTAGTCGGTGTTATAAATTGTCATGTAGATCTCTATTTAACCCGGAAGTAATGACAAACTACCATTTCCATCTCTATATAACCCGAAAATGGTGACAAACTACCATGTCCAGTTTCAGAGTGAAGAAACGATTGCAGCAATCAGTTTTTAACATGGATTCTGTTCCACAAGACTAGCTTCCATCTCTAAGTTTATTCCTCTATTGCAACTTGAAGTGATACATAGTTACTTCTACATTTACACAATTGATTCTCATAGTACGACAAGGGTACTAGACGAAATAGTCTTTAGATTTCCTAGTCTTTATATTTCACTTTGTAACTCCAAGTAGTATACAAAAATTGTATATTACCTAGTCGGTGTTATAAATTGTCATGTAGATCTCTATTTAACCCGGAAGTAATGACAAACTACCATTTCCAGTTTCAGAGTGAAAGAGCGATAGCGGCAAGCAATTTTTAATATGGATTCTGTTTCACAACACTAGCTTCCATATCTAAGTTTATTACTCTATTGCAACTGGAAGTGATACATAGTTACTTCTACGTTTACAATATTCATTCCCATGGAACGACAAAGGTACTAGACGAAAAAGTCTTTAGATTTCCTAGTCTTTATATTTCACTTTTTAACTCCAAGTAGTATACAAAAATTGTATATTAGCTAGTCGGTGTTATAAATTATCGTGTAGATCCCTATATAACCCGATGGTTTTGAAAAGCTACCATTTCCAGTTTCAGAGTGAAGAAACGATTGCAGCAAGCAGGTTTTAATATTAATTCTGTTCCACAACATTAGCTTCCATCTCTAAGTTTATTACTCTATTGCAACTGGAAGTGATATATAGTTACTTCTACTTTTAAACTATTGATTCTCATAGAACGACAAAGGTACTAGACGAAACAGTCTTTAGATTTCCTAGTCTTTATATTTCACCTTTTACTCCATGTAGTATACAAAAATTGTATATTAGCTAGTCGGTGTTATAAATTATCCTGTAGAACTCTATATAACCCGAAAGTGGTGAAAAATTACCATTTCCAGTTTCAGAGTGAAAAAACGATAGCAGCAATCAGTTTTTAATATGGATTCTGTTCCACAACACTAGCTTCCATCTCTAAGTTTATTACTCTATTGCAACTGGAAGTGATACATAGTTACTTCTACGTTTACACTATTGATTCTCATAGAACGACAAAGGTACTAGACGAAACAGTCTTTAGATTTCCTGGTCTTTAGATTTCACTTCTTATCTATAAGTAGTATACATAAATTGTATATTAGCTAGTCGGTGTTATAAATTAACATGTAGATCTCTATATAACCCGAAAGTGGTGAAAAACTACCATTTCCAGTTTCAGAGTAAAAGAGCGATAGCAGAAACCAATTTTTAATATAGATTCTGTTTCACAACACTAGCTTCCATCTCTAAGTTTATCACTCTATTGCAACTTGAAGTGATACATAGTTACTTCTACGTTTACAATATTGATTCTCATAGAACGGCAAAGGTACTAGACGAAACAGTCTTTAGATTTCCAAGTCTTTATATTTCAATTTTTAACTCCAAGTAGTATACAAAAATTGTAAATTAGCTAGTCGGTGGTATAAATTATCATGTAGATCTCTATATAACCCGAAAGTGGTGAAAAACTACCATTTCCAGTTTCAGAGTGAAGAAACAATAGCAGCAAGCAGTTTTTAATATGGATTCTGTTCCACAACTTTAGCTTCCATCTCTAAGTTTATTACTCTATTTCAACTGGAAGTGATACATAGTTTCTTCTACCTTTACTTCTTTGATTCTCATAGAACGACAAAGGTACTAGAAGAAAGAGTCTTTAGATTTCCTAGTCTTTATATTTCACCTTTTAACTCCAAGTAGTATACAAAAATTGTATATTAGCTAGTCGGTGTTATAAATTGTCATGTAGATCTCTATTTAACCCGGAAGTAATGACAAACTACCATTTCCAGTTTCAGAGTGAAGAAACGATTGCAGCAATCAGTTTTTAAAATGGATTCTGTTTCACAACACTAGCTTCCTTCTCTAAGTTTATTACTCTATTGCGACTGGACGTGATACATTGTTACTTCTACATTTACACTATTGATTCTCATAGAACGACAAAGGTACTAGACGAAACAGTCTTTAGATTTCCTGGTCTTTATATTTCACTTTTTAACTCCAAGTAGTATACAAAAATTGTATATTAGCTAGTCGGTGTTATAAATTATCATATAGATCTCTATATAACCCGAAAGTGGTGACAAACTACCATGTCCAGTTTCAGAGTGAAGAAACGAATGCAGCAATCAGTTTTTAATATGGATTCTGTTCCACAAGACTAGCTTCCATCTCTAAGTTTATTCCTCTATTGCAACTTGAAGTGATACATAGTTACTTCTACCTTTACACAATTTATTCTCATAGTACGACAAAGGTACTAGACGAAAAAGTCGTTAGATTTCCTAGTCTTTATATTTCACTTTGTAACTCCAAGTAGTATACAAAAATTGTATATTAACTAGTCGGAGTTATAAATTATCATGTAGATCTCTATATAACCCGAAAGTGGTGACAAACTACCATTTCCAGTTTCAGAGTGAAAAAACGATAGCAGAAACCAATTTTTAATATAGATTCTGTTTCACAACACTAGCTTCCATCTCTAAGTTTATCACTCTATTGCAACTTGAAGTGATACATAGTTACTTCTACGTTTACAATATTGATTCTCATAGAACGGCAAAGGTACTAGACGAAACAGTCTTTAGATTTCCAAGTCTTTATATTTCAATTTTTAACTCCAAGTAGTATACAAAAATTGTAAATTAGCTAGTCGGTGGTATAAATTATCATGTAGATCTCTATATAACCCGAAAGTGGTGAAAAACTACCATTTCCAGTTTCAGAGTGAAGAAACAATAGCAGCAAGCAGTTTTTAATATGGATTCTGTTCCACAACTTTAGCTTCCATCTCTAAGTTTATTACTCTATTTCAACTGGAAGTGATACATAGTTTCTTCTACCTTTACTTTTTTGATTCTCATAGAACGACAAAGGTACTAGAAGAAAGAGTCTTTAGATTTCCTAGTCTTTATATTTCACCTTTTAACTCCAAGTAGTATACAAAAATTGTATATTAGCTAGTCGGTGTTATAAATTGTCATGTAGATCTCTATTTAACCCGGAAGTAATGACAAACTACCATTTCCAGTTTCAGAGTGAAGAAACGATTGCAGCAATCAGTTTTTAAAATGGATTCTGTTTCACAACACTAGCTTCCTTCTCTAAGTTTATTACTCTATTGCGACTGGACGTGATACATTGTTACTTCTACATTTACACTATTGATTCTCATAGAACGACAAAGGTACTAGACGAAACAGTCTTTAGATTTCCTGGTCTTTATATTTCACTTTTTAACTCCAAGTAGTATACAAAAATTGTATATTAGCTAGTCGGTGTTATAAATTATCATATAGATCTCTATATAACCCGAAAGTGGTGACAAACTACCATGTCCAGTTTCAGAGTGAAGAAACGAATGCAGCAATCAGTTTTTAATATGGATTCTGTTCCACAAGACTAGCTTCCATCTCTAAGTTTATTCCTCTATTGCAACTTGAAGTGATACATAGTTACTTCTACCTTTACACAATTGATTCTCATAGTACGACAAAGGTACTAGTAGAAACAGTCTTTAGATTTCCTAGTCTTTATATTTCACTTTTTAACTCCAAGTAGTATACAAAAATTGTAAATTAGCTAGTCGGTGGTATAAATTATCATGTAGATCTCTATATAACCCGAAAGTGGTGAAAAACTACCATTTCCAGTTTCAGAGTGAAGAAACGATAGCAGCAAGCAGTTTTTAATATGCATTCTGTTCCACAACTTTAGCTTCCATCTCTAAGTTTATTACTCTTTTTCAACTGGAAGTGATACATAGTTTCTTCTACCTTTACTTTTTTGATTCTCATAGAACGACAAAGGTACTAGAAGAAATAGTCTTTAGATTTCCTAGTCTTTATATTTCACTTTGTAACTCCAAGTAGTATACAAAAATTGTATATTAACTAGTCGGTGTTATAAATTATCATGTAGATATCTATATAACCAGAAAGTGGTGACAAACTACCATTTCCAGTTTCAGAGTGAAAAAACGATAGCAACAAGCAATTTTTAATATGGATTCTGTTCCACAACACTAGCTTCCATCTCTAAGTTTATTACTCTATTGCAACTGGAAGTGATACATAGTTACTTCTACCTTTACACTATTGATTCTCATAGAACGACAAAGGTACTTGACGAAACAGTCTTTATATTTCCTAGTCTTTAAATTTCACTTCTTAACTCCAAAGTAGTATACAAAAATTGTATATTAGCCAGTAGATGTTACAAGTTATCATATAGATCTCTATATAACCCGAAAATGGTGACAAACTACCATGTCCAGTTTCAGAGTGAAGAAACGATTGCAGCAATCAGTTTTTAATATGGATTCTGTTCCACAAGACTAGCTTCCATCTCTAAGTTTATTCCTCTATTGCAACTTGAAGTGATACATAGTTACTTCTACATTTACACAATTGATTCTCATAGTACGACAAGGGTACTAGACGAAATAGTCTTTAGATTTCCTAGTCTTTATATTTCACTTTGTAACTCCAAGTAGTATACAAAAATTTTATACTAACTAGTCGGTGTTATAAATTATCATGTAGATCTCTATATAACCCGAAAGTGGTGAAAAACTACCATTTCCAGTTTCAGAGTAAAGAAACGATAGCAGAAACCAGTTTTTAATATGGATTCTTTTCCACAACACTAGCTTCCATCTCTAAGTTTATTACTCTATTGCGACTGGAAGTGATACATAGTTACTTCTACATTTACACTATTGATTCTCATAGAACGACAAAGGTACTAGACGAAACAGTCTTTAGATTTCCTAGTCTTTGTATTTCACTTTTTAACTCCAAGTAGCATACAAAAATTGTATATTAGCCAGTAGATGTTATAAATTATCATATAGATCTCTATATAACCCGAAAGTGGTGACAAACTACCATGTCCCGTTTCAGAGTGAAGGAACGATTGCAGCAATCAGTTTTTAAAATGGATTCTGTTTCACAACACTAGCTTCCATCTCTAAGTTTATTACTCTATTGCAACTGGAAGTGGTACATAGTTACTTCTACGTTTACACTATTGATTCTCATAGAACGACAAAGGTTTCTAGGAGAAACAGTCTTTAGATTTCCTAGTCTTTATATTTCAATTTTTAACTCCAAGTAGTATACAAAAATTGTATATTAGCTAGTCGGTGTTATAAATTATCATGTAGATCTCTATATAACCCGAAAGTGGTGACAAACTACCATGTCCAGTTTCAGAGTGAAGAAACGATTGCAGCAATCAGTTTTTAATATGGATTCTGTTTCACAACACTAGCTTCCATCTCTAAGTTTATTACTCTATTGCAACTGGAAGTGATACATAGTTACTTCTACCTTTACACAATTGATTCTCATAGTACGACAAAGGTACTAGACGAAATAGTCTTTAGATTTCCTAGTCTTTATATTTTACTTTGTAACTCCAAGTAGTATAAAAAAATTGTATACTAACTAGTCGGTGTTATAAATTATCATGTAGATCTCTATATAACCCGAAAGTGGTGACAAACTACCATTTCCAGTTTCAGAGTGAAAAAACGATAGCAACAAGCAATTTTTAATATGGATTCTGTTCCACAACACTAGCTTCCATCTCTAAGTTTATTACTCTATTGCAACAGGAAGTGTTACATAACTCCTTCTACGTTCACACTATTGATTCTCATAGAACGACAAAGGTACTAGACGAAACAGTCTTTAGATTTCCTAGTCTTTATATTTCACTTTTTAACTCCAAGCAGTATCCAAAAATTGTATATTAGATAGTCGGTGTTATAAATTATCATGTAGATCTCTATATAACCCGAAAGTGGTGAAAAACTACCATTTCCAGTTTCAGAGTAAAGAAACGATAGCAGAAACCAGTTTTTAATATGGATTCTTTTCCACAACACTAGCTTCCATCTTTAAGTTTATTACTCTATTGCGACTGGAAGTGATACACAGTTACTTCTACATTTACACTATTGATTCTCATAGAACGACAAAGGTACTAGACGAAACAGTCTTTAGATTTCCTAGTCTTTATATTTCACTTTTTAACTCCAAGTAGCATACAAAAAATGTATATTAGCCAGTAGATGTTATAAATTATCATATAGATCTCTATATAACCCGAAAGTGGTGAGAAACTACCATGTCCCGTTTCAGAGTGAAGGAACGATTGCAGCATTCAGTTTTTAAAATGGATTCTGTTTCACAACACTAGCTTCCATCTCTGAGTTTATTACTCTATTGCAACTGGAAGTGGTACATAGTTACTTCTACGTTTACACTATTGATTCTCATAGAACGACAAAGGTTTCTAGAAGAAACAGTCTTTAGATTTCCTAGTCTTTATATTTCAATTTTTAACTCCAAGTAGTATACAAAAATTGTATATTAGCTAGTCGGTGTTATAAATTATCATGTAGATCTCTATATAACCCGAAAGTGGTGACAAACTACCATGTCCAGTTTCAGAGTGAAGAAACGATTGCAGCAATCAGTTTTTAATATGGATTCTGTTTCACAACACTAGCTTCCATCTCTAAGTTTATTACTCTATTGCAACTGGAAGTGATACATGGTTACTTCTACGTTTACACTATTGATTCTCATTGCCCGACAAAGATACTAGAAGAAACAGTCTTTAGATCTCCTAGTCTTTATATTTCACTTTTTAACTCCAAGTAGTATACAAAAATTGTATATTACCTAGTCGGTGTTATAAATTATCATGTAGATCTCTAAATAACCCGAAAGTGGTGAGAAACTACCATTTCCAGTTTCAGAGTGAAAGAGCGATAGCAGCAACCAGTTTTTAATATGGATTCTGTTTCAAAACACTAGCTTCCATCTCTAAGTTTATCACTCTATTGCAACTGGAAGTGATACATAGTTACTTCTACGTATACACTATTGATTCTCATAGAACGACAAAGGTACTAGACGAAACAGTCTTTAGATCTCTTAGTCTTTATATTTCACTTTTTAACTTCAAGTAGTATACAAAAATTGTATATTAGCTAGTCGGTGTTATAATTTGTCATGTAGATCTCTATATAGCCCGGAAGTAATGACAAACTACCATTTCCAGTTTCAGAGTGAAAGAGCGATAGCAGCAAGCAATTTTTAATATGGAGTCTGTTCCACAACACTAGCTTCCATCTCTAAGTTTATTACTCTATTGCAACTGGAAGTGATACATAGTTACTTCCACTTTTACACTATTGATTCTTATAGAACGACAAAGGTACTATACGAGACAGTCTTTAGATTTCCTAGTCTTTATATTTCACTTTTTAGCTCCAAGTAGTATACAAAAATTGTATATTAGCTAGTCGGTGTTTAAAATTATCGTGTAGATCTCTATATAACCCGATGGTTTTGAAAAGCTACCATTTCCAGTTTCAGAGTGAAGAAGCGATTGCAGCAAGCAGTTTTTAATATGGATTCTGTTCCACAACATTAGCTTCCATCTCTAAGTTTATTACTCTATTGCAACTGGAAGTGATATATAGTTACTTCTACTTTTAAACTATTGATTCTCATAGAACGACAAAGGTACTAGACGAAACAGTCTTTAGATTTCCTAGTCTTTATATTTCACCTTTTACTCCATGTAGTATACAAAAATTGTATATTAGCTAGTCGGTGTTATAAATTATCCTGTAGAACTCTATATAACCCGAAAGTGGTGAAAAACTACCCTTTCCAGTTTCAGAGTGAAAAAACGATAGCAGCAATCAGTTTTTAATATGGATTCTGTTCCACAACACTAGCTTCCATCTCTAAGTTTATTACTCTATTGCAACTGGAAGTTTTACATATCTCCTTCTACGTTTACACTATTGATTCTCATAGAACGACAAAGGTACTAGACGAAACAGTCTTTAGATTTCCTGGTCTTTAGATTTCACTTCTTATCTCCAAGTAGTATACATAAATTGTATATTAGCTAGTCGGTGTTATAAATTAACATGTCGATCTATATATAACCCGAAAGTGGTGAAAAACTATCATTTCCAGTTTCAGAGTGAAAGAGCGATAGCAGAAACCAATTTTTAATATAAATTCTGTTTCACAACACTAGCTTCCATCTCTAAGTTTATCACTCTATTGCAACTTGAAGTGATACATAGTTACTTCTACGTTTACAATATTGATTCTCATAGAACCGCAAAGGTACTAGAGGAAACAGTCTTTAGATTTCCTTGTCTTTATATTTCAATTTTTAACTCCAAGTAGTATACAAAAATTGTATATTAGCTAGTCGGTGGTATAAATTATCATGTAGATCTCTATATAACCCGAAAGTGGTGAAAAACTACCATTTCCAATTTCAGAGTGGAGAAACGATAGCAGCAAGCAGTTTTTAATATGGATTCTGTTCCACAACTTTAGCTTCCATCTCTAAGTTTATTACTCTATTTCAACTGGAAGTGATACATAGTTTCTTCTACCTTTACTTTTTTGATTCTCATAGAACGACAAAGGTACTAGAAGAAAGAGTCTTTAGATTTCCTTGTCTTTATATTTCAATTTTTAACTCCAAGTAGTATACAAAAATTGTATATTAGCTATTCGGTGGTATAAATTATCATGTAGATCTCTATATAACCCGAAAGTGGTGAAAAACTACCCTTTCCAGTTTCAGAGTGAAAAAACGATAGCAGCAATCAGTTTTTAATATGGATTCTGTACCACAACATTAGCTTCCATCTCTAAGTTTATTACTCTATTGCAACTGGAAGTGATACATAGTTACTTTTACCTTTACACTATTGATTCTCTTAGAACGACAAAGGTACTAGACGAAACAGTCTTTATATTTCCTAGTCTTTAAATTTCACTTCTTAACTCCAAAGTAGTATACAAAAATTGTATATTAGATAGTCGGTGTTATAAATTATCATGTAGGTCTCTATATAACCCAAAAGTGGTAAAAAACTACCATTTCAAGTGTCAGAGTGTAGAAACGATAGCAGCAACCAGTTTTTAATATGGATACTGTTCCAGAACAGTAGCTTCCATCTCTATGTTTACTCCTCTATTGCAACTTGAAGTGATACATAGTTACTTCTACCTTTACACAATTTATTCTCATAGTACGACAAAGGTACTAGACGAAAAAGTCGTTAGATTTCCTAGTCTTTATATTTCACTTTGTAACTCCAAGTAGTATACAAAAATTGTATATTAACTAGTCGGAGTTATAAATTATCATGTAGATCTCTATATAACCCGAAAGTGGTGACAAACTACCATTTCCAGTTTCAGAGTGAAAAAACGATAGCAACAAGCAATTTTTTATATGGATTCTGTTCCACAACACTAGCTTCCATCTCTAAGTTTATTACTCTATTGCAACAGGAAGTTTTACGTATCTCCTTCTACGTTTACACTATTGATTCTAATAGAACGACAAAGGTACTAGAAGAAACAGTCTTTAGATTTCTTAGTCTTTATATTTCACTTTTTAACACCAAGCAGTATCCAAAAATTGTATATTAGCTAGTCGGTCTTATAAATTATTATGTAGAATTCTATATAACCCGAAAGTGGTGAAAAACTACCATTTCCAGTTTCAGAGTAAAGAAACGATAGTAGCAACCAGTTTTTAATATGGATTCTGTTCCACAACACTAGCTTCCATCTCTAAGTTTATTACTCTATTGCGACTGGAAGTGATACATAGTTACTTCTACATTTACACTATTGATTCTCATAGAACGACAAAGGTACTAGACAAAACAGACTTTAGATTTCCTAGTCTTTATATTTCACTTTTTAACTCCAAGTAGTATACAAAAATTGTATATTAGCCAGTAGATGTTATAAATTATCATATAGATCTCTATATAACCCGAAAGTGGTGACAAACTACCATGTCCCGTTTGAGAGTGAAGGAGCGATTGCAGCAATCAGTTTTTAATATGGATTCTGTTTCACAACACTAGCTTCCATCTCTAAGTTTATTACTCTATTGCAACTGGAAGTGGTACATAGTTACTTCTACGTTTACACTATTGATTCTCATAGAACGACAAAGGTTTCTAGAAGAAACAGTCTTTAGATTTCCTAGTCTTTATATTTCACTTTTTAACTCCAAGTAGTATACAAAAATTGTATATTAGCTAGTCGGTCTTATAAATTATCATATAGATCTCTATATAACCCGAAAGTGGTGACAAACTACCATGTCCAGCTTCAGAGTGAAGAAACGAATGCAGCAATCAGTCTTTAACAAGGATTCTGTTTCACAACACTAGCTTCCATCTCTAAGTTTATTACTCTATTGCAACTGGAAGTGATACATAGTTACTTCTACGTTTACACTATTGATTCTCATAGAACGACAAAGGTACTAGACGAAACAGTCTTTAGATTTCCTAGTCTTTAAATTTCACTTCTTAACTCCAAGTAGTATACAAAAATTGTATATTAGATAGTCGGTGTTATAAATTATCATGTAGGTTTCTATATAACCCAAAAGTGGTGATAAACTACCATGTCCAGTTTCAGAGTGAAGAAACGATTGCAGCAATCAGTTTCTAATATGGATTCTGTTTCACAACACTAGCTTCCATCTCTAAGTTTATTACCCTATTGCAACAGGAAGTGATACTTAGTTACTTGTATGTTTACACTATTGATTCTCATAGAACGACAAAGGTACTAGACGAAATGTTCTTTAGATTTCCTAGTCTTTATATTTCACTTTGTAACTCATAGTAGTATACAAAAATTGTATATTAACTAGTCGGAGTTAAAAATTATCATGTAGATCTCTATATAACCCGAAAGTGGTGACAAACTACCATTTCCAGTTTCAGAGTGAAAAAACGATAGCAACAAGCAATTTTTAATATGGATTCTGTTCCACAACACTAGCTTCCATCTCTAAGTTTATTACTCTATTGCAACAGGAAGTTTTACGTTTCTCCTTCTACGTTTACACTATTGATTCCAATAGAACGACAAAGGTACTAGACGAAACAGTCTTTAGATTTCTTAGTCTTTATATTTCACTTTTTAACTCCAAGCAGTATCCAAAAATTGTATATTAGCTAGTCGGTCTTATAAATTATTATGTAGAATTCTATATAACCCGAAAGTGGTGAGAAACTACCATTTCCAGTTTCAGAGTAAAGAAACGATAGCAGCAACTAGTTTTTAATATGGATTCTGTTCCACAACACTAGCTTCCATCTCTAAGTTTATTACTCTATTGCGACTGGAAGTGATACACAGTTACTTTTACATTTACACTATTGATTCTCATAGAACGACAAAGGTACTAGACGAAACAGTCTTTAGATTTCCTAGTCTTTATATTTCATTTTTTAACTCCAAGTAGTATACAAAAATTGTATATTAGCCAGTAGATGTTATAAATTATCATATAGATCTCTATATAACCCGAAAATGGTGACAAACTACCATGTCCAGTTTCAGAGTGAAGAAACGATTGCAGCAATCAGTTTTTAATATGGATTCTGTTTCACAACACTAGCTTCCATCTCTAAGTTTATTACTCTATTGCAACTGGAAGTGATACACAGTTACTTTTACATTTACACTATTGATTCTCATAGAACGACAAAGGTACTAGACGAAACTGTCTTTAGATTTCCTAGTCTTTATATTTCACTTTTTAACTCCAAGTAGTATACAAAAATTGTATATTAGGTAGTCGGTGTTATAAATTATCATGTTGATCTCTATATAACCTGAAAGTGGTGACAAATTACCATGTCCAATTTCAGAGTGAAAAAACGATTGCAGCAATCAGTTTTTAATATGGATTCTGTTTCACAACACTAGCTTCCATCTCTAAGTTTATTACTCTATTGCAACTGGAAGTGATACATAGTTACTTCTACGTTTACACTATTGATTCTCATAGAACGACAAAGGTACTAGACGAAACAGTCTTTAGATTTCCTAGTCTTTAAATTTCACTTCTTAACTCCAAGTAGTATACAAAAATTGTATATTAGATAGTCGGTGTTATAAATTATCATGTAGGTTTCTATATAACCCAAAAGTGGTGATAAACTACCATGTCCAGTTTCAGAGTGAAGAAACGATTGCAGCAATCAGTTTCTAATATGGATTCTGTTTCACAACACTAGCTTCCATCTCTAAGTTTATTACCCTATTGCAACAGGAAGTGATACTTAGTTACTTGTATGTTTACACTATTGATTCTCATAGAACGACAAAGGTACTAGACGAAACAGTCTTTAGATTTCCTAGTCTTTATATTTCACTTTTTAACTCCAAGCAGTATCAAAAAATTGTATATTAGCTAGTCGGTGTTATAAATTATCATGTAGATCTCTATATAACCCGAAAGTGGTGAAAAACTACCATTTCCAGTTTCAGAGTAAAGAAACAATAGCAGCAACCAGCTTTTAATATGGATTCTGTTCCACAACACTACCTTCCATCTCTAAGTTTATTACTCTATTGCGACTGGAAGTGATACATAGTTACTTCTACGTTTACACTTTTGATTCTCATAGAACGACAAAGGTACTAGACGAAACAGTCTTTAGATTTCCTAGTCTTTATATTTCACTTTTTAACTCCAAGTAGTATACAAAAATTGTATATTAGCCAGTAGATGTTATAAATTATCATATAGATCTCTATATAACCCGAAAATGGTGACAAACTACCATGTCCAGTTTCAGAGTGAAGAAACGATTGCAGCAATCAGTTTTTAATATGGATTCTGTTTCACAACACTAGCTTCCATCTCTAAGTTTATTACTCTATTGCAACTGGAAGTGATACACAGTTACTTTTACATTTACACTATTGATTCTCATAGAACGACAAAGGTACTAGACGAAACAGTCTTTAGATTTCCTAGTCTTTATATTTCACCTTTTAACTCCAAGTAGTATACAAAAATTGTATATTAGGTAGTCGGTGTTATAAATTATCATGTTGATCTCTATATAACCTGAAAGTGGTGACAAATTACCATGTCCAATTTCAGAGTGAAAAAACGATTGCAGCAATCAGTTTTTAATATGGATTCTGTTTCACAACACTAGCTTCCATCTCTAAGTTTATTACTCTATTGCAACTGGAAGTGATACATAGTTACTTCTACCTTTACACTATTGATTCTCATAGAACGACAAAGGTACTAGACGAAACAGTCTTTAGATTTCCTAGTCTTTAAATTTCACTTCTTAACTCCAAGTAGTATACAAAAATTGTATATTAGATAGTCGGTGTTATAAATTATCATGTAGGTTTCTATATAACCCAAAAGTGGTGATAAACTACCATGTCCAGTTTCAGAGTGAAGAAACGATTGCAGCAATCAGTTTCTAATATGGATTCTGTTTCACAACACTAGCTTCCATCTCTAAGTTTATTACCCTATTGCAACAGGAAGTGATACTTAGTTACTTGTATGTTTACACTATTGATTCTCATAGAACGACAAAGGTACTAGACGAAACAGTCTTTAGATTTCCTAGTCTTTATATTTCACTTTTTAACTCCAAGCAGTATCAAAAAATTGTATATTAGCTAGTCGGTGTTATAAATTATCATGTAGATCTCTATATAACCCGAAAGTGGTGAAAAACTACCATTTCCAGTTTCAGAGTAAAGAAACAATAGCAGCAACCAGCTTTTAATATGGATTCTGTTCCACAACACTACCTTCCATCTCTAAGTTTATTACTCTATTGCGACTGGAAGTGATACATAGTTACTTCTACGTTTACACTATTGATTCTCATAGAATGACAAAGGTACTAGACGAAACAGTCTTTAGATTTCCTAGTCTTTATATTTCACTTTTTAACTCCAACTAGTATACAAAAATTGTATATAAGCCAGTAGATGTTATAAATTATCATATAGATCTCTATATAACCCGAAAGTGGTGACAAACTACCATGTCCAGTTTCAGAGTGAAGAAACGATCGCAGCAATCAGTTTTTAAAATGGATTCTGTTTCACAACACTAGCTTCCATCTCTAAGTTTATTACTCTATTGCGACTGGACGTGATACATTGTTACTTCTACATTTACACTATTGATTCTCATAGAACGACAAAGGTACTAGATGAAACAGTCTTTAGATTTCCTAGTCTTTATATTTCACTTTTTAACTCCAAGTAGTATACAAAAATTGTATATTAGCTAGTCGGTGTTATAAATTATCGCATAGATCTCTATATAACCCGAAAGTGGTGACAAACTACCATGTCCAGTTTCAGAGTGAAGAAACGATTGCAGCAATCAGTTTTTAATATGGATTCGGTTTCACAACACTAGCTTCCATCTCTAAGTTTATTACTCTATTGCAACTGGAAGTGATACATAGTTACTTCTACGCTTACTTTATTGATTCTCATAGAACGACAAAGGTACTAGACGAAACAGTCTTTAGATTTCCTAGTCTTTAAATTTCACTTCTTAACTCCAAGTAGTATACAAAAATTGTATATTAGATAGTCGGTGTTATAAATTATCATGTAGGTCTCTATATAACCCGAAAGTGGTGACAAACTACCATTTCCAGTTTCAGAGTGAAAAAACGATAGCAACAAGCAATTTTTAATATGGATTCTGTTCCACAACACTAGCTTCCATCTCTAAGTTTATTACTCTATTGCAACAGGAAGTTTTACATATCTCCTTCTACCTTTACACAATTGATTCTCATAGTACGACAAAGGTACTAGACGAAATAGTCTTTAGATTTCCTAGTCTTTATATTTCACTTTGTAACTCCAAGTATTATACAAAAATTGTATATTAACTAGTCGGTGTTATAAATTATCATGTAGATCTCTATATAACCCGAAAGTGGTGACAAACTACCATTTCCAGTTTCAGAGTGAAAAAACGATGGCAACAAGCAATTTTTAATATGGATTCTGTTCCACAACACTAGCTTCCATCTCAGAGTTTATTACTCTATTGCAACAGGAAGTTTTACATATCTCCTTCTACGTTTACACTATTAATTCTCATAGAACGACAAAGGTACTAGACGAAACAGTCTTTAGATTTCCTAGTCTTTATATTTCACTTTTTAACTCCAAGCAGTATCCCAAATTTGTATATTAGATAGTCGGTGTTATAAATTATCATGTAGATCTCTATATAACCCGAAAGTGGTGACAAACTACCATGTCCAGTTTCAGAGTGAAGAAACGATTGCAGCAATCAGTTTTTAATATGGATTCTGTTTCACAACACTAGCTTCCATCTCTAAGTTTATTACTCTATTGCAACTGGTAGTGATACATAGTTACTTCTACGTTTACACTATTGATTCTCATTGCACGACAAAGATACTAGAAGAAACAGTCTTTAGATTTCCTAGTCTTTATATTTCACTTTTTAACTCCAAGCAGTATCCAAAAATTGTATATTAGCTAGTCGGTGTTATAAATTGTCATGTAGATCTCTATTTAACCCGGAAGTAATGACAAACTACCATTTCCAGTTTCAGAGTGAAAGGGCGATAGCGGCAAGCAATTTTTAATATGGATTCTGTTTCACAACACTAGCTTCCATCTCTAAGTTTATTACTCTATTGCAACTGGAAGTGATACATAGTTACTTCTACGTTTACAATATTGATTCCCATGGAACGACAAAGGTACTAGACGAAAAAGTCTTTAGATTTCCTAGTCTTTATATTTCACTTTTTAACTCCAAGTAGTATACAAAAATTGTATATTAGCTAGTCGGTGTTATAAATTATCGTGTAGATCTCTATATAACCCGATGGTTTTGAAAAGCTACCATTTCCAGTTTCAGAGTGAAGAAACGATTGCAGCAAGCAGGTTTTAATATTGATTCTTTTCCACAACATTAGCTTCCATCTCTAAGTTTATTACTCTATTGCAACTGGAAGTGATATATAGTTACTTCTACTTTTAAACTATTGATTTTCATAGAACGACAAAGGTACTAGACGAAACAGTCTTTAGATTTCCTAGTCTTTATATTTCACCTTTTACTCCATGTAGTATACAAAAATTGTATATTAGCTAGTCGGTGTTATAAATTATCCTGTAGAACTCTATATAACCCGAAAGTGGTGAAAAACTACCATTTCCAGTTTCAGACTGAAAAAACGACAGCAGCAATCAGTTTTTAATATGGATTCTGTTCCACAACACTAGCTTACATCTCTAAGTTTATTACTCTATTGCAACTGGAAGTTTTACATATTTCCTTCTACGTTTACACTATTGATTCTCATAGAACGACAAAGGTACTAGACGAAACAGTCTTTAGATTTCCTGGTCTTTAGATTTCACTTCTTATCTCCAAGTAGTATACATAAATTTTATATTAGCTAGTCGGTGTTATAAATTAACATGTAGATCTCTATATAACCCGAAAGTGGTGAAAAACTACCATTTCCAGTTTCAGAGTGAAAGAGCGATAGCAGAAACCAATTTTTAATATAGATTCTGTTTCACAACACTAGCTTCCATCTCTAAGTTTATCACTCTATTGCAACTGGAAGTGATACATAGTTTCTTCTACCTTTACTTTTTTGATTCTCATAGAACGACAAAGGTACTAGAAGAAAGAGTCTTTAGATTTCCTAGTCTTTATATTTCACCTTTTAACTCCAAGTAGTATACAAAAATTGTATATTAGCTAGTCGGTGTTATAAATTGTCATGTAGATCTCTATTTAACCCGGAAGTAATGACAAACTACCATTTCCAGTTTCAGAGTGAAAGAGCGATAGCGGCAAGCAATTTTTAATATGGATTCTGTTTCACAACACTAGCTTCCATCTCTAAGTTTATTACTCTATTGCAACTGGAAGTGATACATAGTTACTTCTACGTTTACAATACTGATTCCCATGGAACGACAAAGGTACTAGACGAAAAAGTCTTTAGATTTCCTAGTCTTTATATTTCACTTTTTAACTCCAAGGAGTATACAAAAATTGTATATTAGCTAGTCGGTGTTATAAATTATCATGTAAACCTCTATATAACCCGATAGTGGTGAAAAACTACCATTTCCAGTTTCAGAGTGAAAAAGCGATAGCAGGAAGCAGTTTAAATATGGATTCTGTTGCACAACACTAGCTTCCATCTCTAAGTTTATTACTCTATTGCAACTGGAAGTGGTACGTAGTTACTTCTACGTTTACACTATTGATTCTCATTGAACGACAAAGGTACTAGACGAAACAGTCTTTAGATTTCCTAGTCTTTATATTTCACTTTTTAACTCCAAGTAGTATACAAAAATTGTATATTAGCTTGTCGGTGTTATAAATTGTCATGTAGATCTCTATATAACCCGTAAGTAATGACAAACTACCATTTCCAGTTTCAGAGTGAAAGAGCGATAGCAGCAAGCAGTTTTTAATATGGATTCTGTTTCACAACACTAGCTTCCATCTCTAAGTTTATTACTCTATTGCAACTGGAAGTGGTACGTAGTTACTTCTACGTTTACACTATTGATTCTCATTGAACGACAAAGGTACTAGACGAAACAGTCTTTAGATTTCCTAGTCTTTATATTTCACTTTTTAACTCCAAGGAGTATACAAAAATTGTATATTAGCTAGTCGGTGTTATAAATTATCCTGTAGAACTCTAAATAACCCGAAAGTGGTGAAAAACTACCATTTCTAGTTTCAGAGTGAAAAAACGATAGCAGCAATCAGTTTTTAATATGGATTCTGTTCCACAACACTAGCTTCCATCTCTAAGTTTATTACTCTATTGCAACTGGAAGTGATACATAGTTACTTCTACGTTTACAATATTGATTCTCATAGAACGACAAAGGTACTAGACGAAACAGTCTTTAGATTTCCTAGTATTTATATTTCACTTTTTAACTCCAAGTAGTATAGTAAAATTGTATATTACCTAGTCGGTGTAATAAATTATCATGTAGATCTCTATATAACCCGAAAGTGGTGAGAAACTACCATTTCCAGTTTCAGAGTGAAAAAGCGATAGCAGCAAGCAGTTTTTAATATGGATTCTGTTGCACAACACTAGCTTCTATCTCTAAGTTTATTACTCTATTGCAACTAGAAGTGGTACATAGTTACTTTTACGTTTACACTATTGTTCTCATTGAACGACAAAGGTACTAGAAGAAACAGTCTTTACATTTCCTAGTCTTTATATTTCACTTTTTAACTCCAAGTAATACAAAAATTGTATATTAGCTAGTCGGTGTTAAAAATTATCATGTAGATCTCTATATAACCCGAAAGTGGTGAAAAACTACCATTTCCAGTTTCAGAGTGAAAGAGCGATAGCAGCAACCAGTTTTTAATATGGATTCTGTTTCAAAACACTAGCTTCCGTCTCTAAGTTTATCACTCTATTGCAACTGGAAGTGATACATAGTTATTTCTACGTTTACACTATTGATTCTCATAGAACGACAAAGGTACTAGACTAATCAGTCTTTAGATTTCCTAGTCTTTATATTTCACCTTTTAACTCCAAGTAGTATAAAAAAATTGTATATTAGCTTGTCGGTGTTATAAATTGTCATGTAGATCTCTATATAACCCGGAAGTAATGACAAACTACCATTTCCAGTTTCAGAGTGAAAGAGCGATAGCAGCAACCAGTTTTTAATATGGAATCTGTTGCACAAAACTAGCTTCCTTCTCTAACTTTATTACTCTATTGCAACTGGAAGTGATACATAGTTACTTCTACCTTTACACTATTGATTCTCATAGAACGACAGAGGTACCAAACGAGACAGTCTTTAGATTTCCTAATCTTTATATTTCACTTTTTAACTCCAAGTAGTATACAAAAATTGTATATTAGGTATTCGGTGTTTAAAATTATTGTGTAGATCTCTATATATCCCGATGGTTTTGAAAAGCTACCATTTCCAGTTTCAGAGTGAAGAAACCATTGCAGCAAGCAGTTTTTAATATGGATTCTGTTCCACAACATTAGCTTCCATCTCTAAGTTTATTACTCTATTGCAACTGGAAGTGATACTTAGTTACTTCTACGTTTACACTATTGATTCTCATAGAACGACAAAGGTACTAGACGAGACAGTCTTTAGATTTCCTAGTCTTTATATTTCACCTTTTAACTCCAAGTAGTATACAAAAATTGCATATTAGCTAGTCGGTGTTATAAATTATCCTGTAGAACTCTAAATAACCCGGAAGTAATGACAAACTACCATTTCCAGTTTCAGAGTGAAAAAGCGATAGCAGCAACCAGTTTTTAATATGGATTCTGTTCCACAAAACTAGCTTCCATCTCTAAGTTTATTACTCTATTGCAACTGGAAGTGATACATAGTTACTTCTACCTTTACACTATTGATTCTCATAGAACGACAGAGGTACTAGACGAGACAGTCTTTAGATTTCCTAATCTTTATATTTCACTTTTTAACTCCAAGTAGTATACAAAAATTGTATATTAGGTATTCGGTGTTTAAAATTATTGTGTAGATCTCTATATATCCCGATGGTTTTGAAAAGCTACCATTTCCAGTTTCAGAGTGAAGAAACCATTGCAGCAAGCAGTTTTTAATATGGATTCTGTTCCACAACATTAGCTTCCATCTCTAAGTTTATTACTCTATTGCAACTGGAAGTGATACTTAGTTACTTCTACGTTTACACTATTGATTCTCATAGAACGACAAAGGTACTAGACGAGACAATCTTTAGATTTCCTAGTCTTTATATTTCACCTTTTAACTCCAAGTAGTATACAAAAATTGCATATTAGCTAGTCGGTGTTATAAATTATCCTGTAGAACTCTAAATAACCCGAAAGTGGTGTAAAACTACCATTTCCAGTTTCAGAGTGAAAAAACGATAGCAGCAAGCAGTTTTTAATATGGAATCTGTTGCACAACACTAGCTTCCTTCTCTAAGTTTATTACTCTATTGCAACTGGAAGTGGTACATAGTTACTTCTACGTTTTCACTATTGATTCACATTGAACGACAAAGGTACTAGACGAAACAGTTTTAGATTTCCTAGTCTTTATATTTCACTTTTTAACTCCAAGTAGTATACAAAAATTGTATATTAGCTAGTCGGTGTTAAAAATTATCATGTAGATCTCTATATAACCCGAAAGTGGTGAAAAACTACCATTTCCAGTTTCAGAGTGAAAGAGCGATAGCAGCAACCAGTTTTTAATATGGATTCTGTTTCAAAACACTAGCTTCCGTCTCTAAGTTTATCACTCTATTGCAACTGGAAGTGATACATAGTTATTTCTACGTTTACACTATTGATTCTCATAGAACGACAAAGGTACTAGACTAATCAGTCTTTAGATTTCCTAGTCTTTATATTTCACCTTTTAACTCCAAGTAGTATAAAAAAATTGTATATTAGCTTGTCGGTGTTATAAATTGTCATGTAGATCTCTATATAACCCGGAAGTAATGACAAACTACCATTTCCAGTTTCAGAGTGAAAAAGCGATAGCAGCAACCAGTTTTTAATATGGATTCTGTTCCACAACACTAGCTTCCATCTCTAAGTTTATTACTCTATTGCAACTGGAAGTGATACATAGTTACTTCTACCTTTACACTATTGATTCTCATAGAACGACAGAGGTACCAAACGAGACAGTCTTTAGATTTCCTAATCTTTATATTTCACTTTTTAACTCCAAGTAGTATACAAAAATTGTATATTAGGTATTCGGTGTTTAAAATTATTGTGTAGATCTCTATATATCCCGATGGTTTTGAAAAGCTACCATTCCCAGTTTCAGAGTGAAGAAACCATTGCAGCAAGCAGTTTTTAATATGGATTCTGTTCCACAACATTAGCTTCCATCTCTAAGTTTATTACTCTATTGCAACTGGAAGTGATACTTAGTTACTTCTACGTTTACACTATTGATTCTCATAGAACGACAAAGGTACTAGACGAGACAATCTTTAGATTTCCTAGTCTTTATATTTCACCTTTTAACTCCAAGTAGTATACAAAAATTGCATATTAGCTAGTCGGTGTTATAAATTATCCTGTAGAACTCTAAATAACCCGGAAGTAATGACAAACTACCATTTCCAGTTTCAGAGTGAAAAAGCGATAGCAGCAACCAGTTTTTGATATGGATTCTGTTCCACAACACTAGCTTCCATCTCTAAGTTTATTACTCTATTGCAACTGGAAGTGATACATAGTTACTTCTACCTTTACACTATTGATTCTCATAGAACGACAGAGGTACCAGACGAGACAGTCTTTAGATTTCCTAATCTTTATATTTCACTTTTTAACTCCAAGTAGTATACAAAAATTGTATATTAGGTATTCGGTGTTTAAAATTATTGTGTAGATCTCTATATATCCCGATGGTTTTGAAAAGCTACAATTTCCAGTTTCAGAGTGAAGAAACCATTGCAGCAAGCAGTTTTTAATATGGATTCTGTTCCACAACATTAGCTTCCATCTCTAAGTTTATTACTCTATTGCAACTGGAAGTGATACTTAGTTACTTCTACGTTTACACTATTGATTCTCATAGAACGACAAAGGTCCTAGACGAGACAATCTTTAGATTTCCTAGTCTTTATATTTCACCTTTTAACTCCAAGTAGTATAAAAAAATTGTATATTAGCTTGTCGGTGTTATAAATTGTCATGTAGATCTCTATATAACCCGGAAGTAATGACAAACTACAATTTCCAGTTTCAGAGTGAAAAAGCGATAGCAGCAACCAGTTTTTGATATGTATTCTGTTCCACAACACTAGCTTCCATCTCTAAGTTTATTACTCTATTGCAACTGGAAGTGATACATAGTTACTTCTACCTTTACACTATTGATTCTCATAGAACGACAGAGGTACTAGACGAGACAGTCTTTAGATTTCCTAATCTTTATATTTCACTTTTTAACTCCAAGTAGTATACAAAAATTGTATATTAGGTATTCGGTGTTTAAAATTATTGTGTAGATCTCTATATATCCCGATGGTTTTGAAAAGCTACCATTTCCAGTTTCAGAGTGAAGAAACCATTGCAGCAAGCAGTTTTTAATATGGATTCTGTTCCACAACATTAGCTTCCATCTCTAAGTTTATTACTCTATTGCAACTGGAAGTGATACTTAGTTACTTCTACGTTTACACTATTGATTCTCATAGAACGACAAAGGTACTAGACGAGACAATCTTTAGATTTCCTAGTCTTTATATTTCACCTTTTAACTCCAAGTAGTATACAAAAATTGCATATTAGCTAGTCGGTGTTATAAATTATCCTGTAGAACTCTAAATAACCCGAAAGTGGTGTAAAACTACCATTTCCAGTTTCAGAGTGAAAAAATGATAGCAGCAATCAGTTTTTAATATGGATTCTTTTCCACAACACTAGCTTCCATCTCTAAGTTTATTACTCTATTGCAACTGGAAGTTTTACATATCTCCTTCTACGTTTACACTATTGATTCTCATAGAACGAAAAAGGTAGTAGACGAAACAGTCTTTAGATTTCCTAGTTCTTATATTTCACTTTTTAAGTCCAAATAGTATACAAAAATTGTATATTATCTAGTCGGTGTTATAAATTATCATGTAGCTCTCTATATAACCCGAAAGTGGTGACAAACTACCATTTCCAGTTTCAGAGTGAAAGAGCAATGGCAGCAACCAGTTTCTAATATTGATTCTATTTCACAACACTAGCTTCCATCTCTAAGCTTATTACTGTATTGCAACTGGAAGTCATACATAGTTACTTCTACGTTTGCACTATTGTTTCTGATATAACGACAAAGGTACCAGACGAAACAGTCTTTAGATTTCCTAGTCTTTATTTTTCACTTTTTTACTCCAAGTAGTATACAAAAATTGTATATTAGCTAGTCGGTGTTAAAAATTATCATGTAGATCTCTATATAACCCGATAGTGGTGAAAAACTACCATTTCCACTTTCAGAGTGAAGAAACGATAGCAGCAAGCAATTTTTAATATGGATTCTGTTTCACAACAGTAGCTTCCATCTTTAAGTTTATTACTCTATTGCAACTGGAAGTGATACATAGATACTTCTACGTTTACACTATTGATTCTCATATAACGACAAAGGTACTAGAGGAAACAGTCTTTAGATTTCCTAGTCTGTATATTTCACTTTTTAACTCCAAGTAGTATTCAAAAATTGTATATTATCTAGTCGATGTTATAAATTATAATATAGATCTCTATATAACCCGAAAGTGGTGACAAACTACCATGTAAAGTTTCAGAGTGAAGAAACAATTGCAGCAATCAGTTTTTAAAATGGATTCTGTTTCACAACACTAGCTTCCATCTCTAAGTTTATTACTTTATTGCAACTGGAAGTGATACACAGTTACTTCTACGTTTAAACTATTGATTCTCAAACATCGACAAAGGTACTAGACGAAACAGTCTTTAGTTTTCCTAGTCTTTATATTTCACTTTTTAACTCCAAGTAGTATACAAAAATTATATATTAGCTAGTCGGTGTTATAAATTATCATGTAGATCTCTATATAACCCGAAAGTGGTGACAAATTACCATTTCCAGTTTCAGATTGAAGAAACGATAGCAACAATCAGTTTTTAATATGGATTCTGTTTCAAAACACTAGCTTCCATCTCTAAGTTTATTACTCTATTGCAACTGGAAGTGATACATAGTTACTTCTACGTTTACACTATTGATTCTCATAGAACGACAAAGGTACTAGACGAAACAGTCTTTATATTTCCTAGTTTTTATATTTCACTTTTTAACTCCAAGTAGTATACAAAAATTGTATATTAGCTAGACGGTGTTATAAGTTATCATGTGGATCTCTATATAACCCGAAAGTGGTGAAAAACTACCATGTCCAGTTTCAGAGTGAAGAAACGATTGCAGCAATCAGTTTCTAATATGGAATCTGTTTCACAACACTAGCTTCCATCTCTAAGCTTATTACTCTATTGCAACTGGAAGTGATACATATTTACTTCTACGTTTGCACTATTGTTTCTCATATAACGACAAAGGTACTAGATGAAACAGTCTTTAGATTTCCTAGTCTTTAGATTTCACTTCTTAACTCCAAGTAATATACAAAAATTGTATATTATTTAGTCGGTGTTATAAGTTATCATGTAGATCTCCATATAACCCGAAAGTGGTGAAAAACTACCATTTTCAGTTTCAGAGTGAAGAAACGATAGCAGCAAGCAATTTTTAATATGGATTATGTTTCACAACACTAGCTTCCATCTCTAAGTTTATTACTCTATTGCAACTGGAAGTGATGCATAGTTACTTCTACGTTTACACTATTGATTCTCATATAACGACAAAGGTACTAGATGAAACAGTCTTTAGATTTCCTAGTCTGTATATTTCACTTTTTAACTCCAAGTAGTATACAAAAATTGTATATTATCTAGTCGATGTTAAAAATTATAATATAGATCTCTTTATAACCCGAAAGTGGTGACAAACTACCATGTAAAGTTTCAGAGTGAAGAAACGATTGCAGCAATCAGTTTTTAATATGGATTCTGTTTCACAACACTATCTTCCATCTCTAAATTTATTACTCTATTGCAACTGGAAGTGATACATAGTTACTTCTACGTTTACACTGTTGATTCTCATATAACGACAAAGGTACTAGACGAAATAGTCTTTAGATTTCCTAGTCTTTAGATTTCACTTCTTAACACCAAGTAGTATACTAAAATTGTATATTAGCTTGTCGGTGTTATAAATTATCATGTAGATCTCTATATAACCCGAAAGTGGTGACAAACTACCATTTCCAGTTTCAGAGTGAAAGAGCGATAGGAGCAACCAGTTTTTAATATGGATTCTGTTCCACAAAACTAGCTTCCATCTCTAAGTTTATTACTCTATTGCAACTGGAAGTGATACATAGTTACTTCTACCTTTACACTATTGATTCTCATAGAACGACAGAGGTACTAGACGAGACAGTCTTTAGATTTCCTAATCTTTATATTTCACTTTTTAACTCCAAGTAGTATACAAAAATTGTATATTAGGTATTCGGTGTTTAAAATTATTGTGTAGATCTCTATATATCCCGATGGTTTTGAAAAGCTACCATTTCCAGTTTCAGAGTGAAGAAACCATTGCAGCAAGCAGTTTTTAATATGGATTCTGTTCCACAACATTAGCTTCCATCTCTAAGTTTATTACTCTATTGCAACTGGAAGTGATACTTAGTTACTTCTACGTTTACACTATTGATTCTCATAGAACGACAAAGGTACTAGACGAGACAATCTTTAGATTTCCTAGTCTTTATATTTCACCTTTTAACTCCAAGTAGTATACAAAAATTGCATATTAGCTAGTCGGTGTTATAAATTATCCTGTAGAACTCTAAATAACCCGAAAGTGGTGTAAAACTACCATTTCCAGTTTCAGAGTGAAAAAACGATAGCAGCAAGCAGTTTTTAATATGGAATCTGTTGCACAACACTAGCTTCCTTCTCTAAGTTTATTACTCTATTGCAACTGGAAGTGGTACATAGTTACTTCTACGTTTTCACTATTGATTCACATTGAACGACAAAGGTACTAGACGAAACAGTTTTAGATTTCCTAGTCTTTATATTTCACTTTTTAACTCCAAGTAGTATACAAAAATTGTATATTAGCTAGTCGGTGTTAAAAATTATCATGTAGATCTCTATATAACCCGAAAGTGGTGAAAAACTACCATTTCCAGTTTCAGAGTGAAAGAGCGATAGCAGCAACCAGTTTTTAATATGGATTCTGTTTCAAAACACTAGCTTCCGTCTCTAAGTTTATCACTCTATTGCAACTGGAAGTGATACATAGTTATTTCTACGTTTACACTATTGATTCTCATAGAACGACAAAGGTACTAGACTAATCAGTCTTTAGATTTCCTAGTCTTTATATTTCACCTTTTAACTCCAAGTAGTATAAAAAAATTGTATATTAGCTTGTCGGTGTTATAAATTGTCATGTAGATCTCTATATAACCCGGAAGTAATGACAAACTACCATTTCCAGTTTCAGAGTGAAAAAGCGATAGCAGCAACCAGTTTTTAATATGGATTCTGTTCCACAACACTAGCTTCCATCTCTAAGTTTATTACTCTATTGCAACTGGAAGTGATACATAGTTACTTCTACCTTTACACTATTGATTCTCATAGAACGACAGAGGTACCAAACGAGACAGTCTTTAGATTTCCTAATCTTTATATTTCACTTTTTAACTCCAAGTAGTATACAAAAATTGTATATTAGGTATTCGGTGTTTAAAATTATTGTGTAGATCTCTATATATCCCGATGGTTTTGAAAAGCTACCATTCCCAGTTTCAGAGTGAAGAAACCATTGCAGCAAGCAGTTTTTAATATGGATTCTGTTCCACAACATTAGCTTCCATCTCTAAGTTTATTACTCTATTGCAACTGGAAGTGATACTTAGTTACTTCTACGTTTACACTATTGATTCTCATAGAACGACAAAGGTACTAGACGAGACAATCTTTAGATTTCCTAGTCTTTATATTTCACCTTTTAACTCCAAGTAGTATACAAAAATTGCATATTAGCTAGTCGGTGTTATAAATTATCCTGTAGAACTCTAAATAACCCGGAAGTAATGACAAACTACCATTTCCAGTTTCAGAGTGAAAAAGCGATAGCAGCAACCAGTTTTTGATATGGATTCTGTTCCACAACACTAGCTTCCATCTCTAAGTTTATTACTCTATTGCAACTGGAAGTGATACATAGTTACTTCTACCTTTACACTATTGATTCTCATAGAACGACAGAGGTACCAGACGAGACAGTCTTTAGATTTCCTAATCTTTATATTTCACTTTTTAACTCCAAGTAGTATACAAAAATTGTATATTAGGTATTCGGTGTTTAAAATTATTGTGTAGATCTCTATATATCCCGATGGTTTTGAAAAGCTACAATTTCCAGTTTCAGAGTGAAGAAACCATTGCAGCAAGCAGTTTTTAATATGGATTCTGTTCCACAACATTAGCTTCCATCTCTAAGTTTATTACTCTATTGCAACTGGAAGTGATACTTAGTTACTTCTACGTTTACACTATTGATTCTCATAGAACGACAAAGGTCCTAGACGAGACAATCTTTAGATTTCCTAGTCTTTATATTTCACCTTTTAACTCCAAGTAGTATAAAAAAATTGTATATTAGCTTGTCGGTGTTATAAATTGTCATGTAGATCTCTATATAACCCGGAAGTAATGACAAACTACAATTTCCAGTTTCAGAGTGAAAAAGCGATAGCAGCAACCAGTTTTTGATATGTATTCTGTTCCACAACACTAGCTTCCATCTCTAAGTTTATTACTCTATTGCAACTGGAAGTGATACATAGTTACTTCTACCTTTACACTATTGATTCTCATAGAACGACAGAGGTACTAGACGAGACAGTCTTTAGATTTCCTAATCTTTATATTTCACTTTTTAACTCCAAGTAGTATACAAAAATTGTATATTAGGTATTCGGTGTTTAAAATTATTGTGTAGATCTCTATATATCCCGATGGTTTTGAAAAGCTACCATTTCCAGTTTCAGAGTGAAGAAACCATTGCAGCAAGCAGTTTTTAATATGGATTCTGTTCCACAACATTAGCTTCCATCTCTAAGTTTATTACTCTATTGCAACTGGAAGTGATACTTAGTTACTTCTACGTTTACACTATTGATTCTCATAGAACGACAAAGGTACTAGACGAGACAATCTTTAGATTTCCTAGTCTTTATATTTCACCTTTTAACTCCAAGTAGTATACAAAAATTGCATATTAGCTAGTCGGTGTTATAAATTATCCTGTAGAACTCTAAATAACCCGAAAGTGGTGTAAAACTACCATTTCCAGTTTCAGAGTGAAAAAATGATAGCAGCAATCAGTTTTTAATATGGATTCTTTTCCACAACACTAGCTTCCATCTCTAAGTTTATTACTCTATTGCAACTGGAAGTTTTACATATCTCCTTCTACGTTTACACTATTGATTCTCATAGAACGAAAAAGGTAGTAGACGAAACAGTCTTTAGATTTCCTAGTTCTTATATTTCACTTTTTAAGTCCAAATAGTATACAAAAATTGTATATTATCTAGTCGGTGTTATAAATTATCATGTAGCTCTCTATATAACCCGAAAGTGGTGACAAACTACCATTTCCAGTTTCAGAGTGAAAGAGCAATGGCAGCAACCAGTTTCTAATATTGATTCTATTTCACAACACTAGCTTCCATCTCTAAGCTTATTACTGTATTGCAACTGGAAGTCATACATAGTTACTTCTACGTTTGCACTATTGTTTCTGATATAACGACAAAGGTACCAGACGAAACAGTCTTTAGATTTCCTAGTCTTTATTTTTCACTTTTTTACTCCAAGTAGTATACAAAAATTGTATATTAGCTAGTCGGTGTTAAAAATTATCATGTAGATCTCTATATAACCCGATAGTGGTGAAAAACTACCATTTCCACTTTCAGAGTGAAGAAACGATAGCAGCAAGCAATTTTTAATATGGATTCTGTTTCACAACAGTAGCTTCCATCTTTAAGTTTATTACTCTATTGCAACTGGAAGTGATACATAGATACTTCTACGTTTACACTATTGATTCTCATATAACGACAAAGGTACTAGAGGAAACAGTCTTTAGATTTCCTAGTCTGTATATTTCACTTTTTAACTCCAAGTAGTATTCAAAAATTGTATATTATCTAGTCGATGTTATAAATTATAATATAGATCTCTATATAACCCGAAAGTGGTGACAAACTACCATGTAAAGTTTCAGAGTGAAGAAACAATTGCAGCAATCAGTTTTTAAAATGGATTCTGTTTCACAACACTAGCTTCCATCTCTAAGTTTATTACTTTATTGCAACTGGAAGTGATACACAGTTACTTCTACGTTTACACTATTGATTCTCAAACATCGACAAAGGTACTAGACGAAACAGTCTTTAGTTTTCCTAGTCTTTATATTTCACTTTTTAACTCCAAGTAGTATACAAAAATTATATATTAGCTAGTCGGTGTTATAAATTATCATGTAGATCTCTATATAACCCGAAAGTGGTGACAAATTACCATTTCCAGTTTCAGATTGAAGAAACGATAGCAACAATCAGTTTTTAATATGGATTCTGTTTCAAAACACTAGCTTCCATCTCTAAGTTTATTACTCTATTGCAACTGGAAGTGATACATAGTTACTTCTACGTTTACACTATTGATTCTCATAGAACGACAAAGGTACTAGACGAAACAGTCTTTATATTTCCTAGTTTTTATATTTCACTTTTTAACTCCAAGTAGTATACAAAAATTGTATATTAGCTAGACGGTGTTATAAGTTATCATGTGGATCTCTATATAACCCGAAAGTGGTGAAAAACTACCATGTCCAGTTTCAGAGTGAAGAAACGATTGCAGCAATCAGTTTCTAATATGGAATCTGTTTCACAACACTAGCTTCCATCTCTAAGCTTATTACTCTATTGCAACTGGAAGTGATACATATTTACTTCTACGTTTGCACTATTGTTTCTCATATAACGACAAAGGTACTAGATGAAACAGTCTTTAGATTTCCTAGTCTTTAGATTTCACTTCTTAACTCCAAGTAATATACAAAAATTGTATATTATTTAGTCGGTGTTATAAGTTATCATGTAGATCTCCATATAACCCGAAAGTGGTGAAAAACTACCATTTTCAGTTTCAGAGTGAAGAAACGATAGCAGCAAGCAATTTTTAATATGGATTATGTTTCACAACACTAGCTTCCATCTCTAAGTTTATTACTCTATTGCAACTGGAAGTGATGCATAGTTACTTCTACGTTTACACTATTGATTCTCATATAACGACAAAGGTACTAGATGAAAC
>NW_027656281.1:0-115695 GCF_964235325.1 Thermobia domestica | reverse complement strand
ACCCTGTATATATATTTCGATGTCAGAACAAAATATGCTGTTTTCACATTCTACACATCAGGATAGATACGAAAGGCACAAATTAGCAGAAAAATTATAAAATGATGAAGGTAGTAAGATATATCCTACATGACCGACTTTAACTTTTACCTTTTCGATGAGATCACGTGACGCACACCTTCTGTCAAAAATTGATTCGAAATACCACTGAGTTATTCACTTTTCTTATAATTTTCTTATTTCACGTAAAACTATTGGTTGGCAACCTTCTGACAATATATCATATGTCAATAGTTACATATTGAATTGTTACGAATTGTTGTGTATTATAATCTGTTTTGGTATCTATCTTCATAACTATTTAACATATTTTCACGAAATTCAGCTCAAACTGCAGTGCAGGCACATCTTTCATAGACACCCCAAACCGGAATCCCTATGGTTGATATCAAGTACCTTATTCTTTACCATTTTTGGTACTACTTTTGTTTTTTTTTTTTTCAAAATAACGCATATTTCACTGCACACCCCTTCCCTGACACACCACTATGTTGCTTGCATATGACACCCGAAGTTAAAATATGTGTATTTTTACGTAACACAAAGAGAAAATACCCTAATTATAGAAAACGTTTATATTTTCCTGAAAACGAAATATTATCTTGTCTTCTGCAACGGTTAATTTTGCTGCACCCTGTATATATATTTCGATGTCAGAACAAAATATGGTGTTTTCACATTCTACACATCAGGATAGAGACGGAAGGCACAAATTAGCAGAAAAATTATAAAATGATGAAGTAAACAAGATATATAATACATGAAGGACTTTAACCCTTACCTTTTCAATAAGATCACATGACGCGCACCTTCTTTCAAAAATTGATTCGAATTTCCACTGAGTTATTCACTTTTCTTATATATTTTTTTATTTCACGTAAAACTGTCGGTTAGCAACCTTCTGACAATATATCATATGTCAATATGTACATATTGAATTGTTACGAATTGTTGTGTATTATAATCTGTTTTGATCTATATCTTCCGAACTATTTAACATATTTTCACGAAATAAAGCTCAAACTGCAGTGCAGGCACATCTTTCATAGAGATCCCAAACCGGGATCCCTATGGTTGATATCAAGTACCTTATTCTTTACCATTTTTGGTACTACTTATGTGTTTTTATCAAAATAACGCACATTTCACTGCACACCCCTTCCCTGAAACACCACTATGTTGCTTGCATATGCCATCCGAAGTTCAAATATGTGTATTTTTACGTAACACAAAGAGAAAATACCCTAATTATAGAAAACGTTTATATTTTCCTGAAAACGAAATATTATCTTGTCTTCTGCAACGGTTAATTTTGCTGCACCCTGTATATATATTTCGATGTCAGAACAAAATATGCTGTTTTCACATTCTACACATCAGGATAGATACGAAAGGCACTAATTAGCAGAAAAATTATAAAATGATGAAGGTAGTAAGATATATCCTACATGACCGACTTTAACCTTTACCTTTTCGATGAGATCACGTGACGCACACCTTCTGCCAAAAATTGATTCGAAATACCACTGAGTTATTCACTTTTCTTTTAATTTTCTTATTTCACGTAAAACTATTGGTTGGCAACCTTCTGACAATATATCATATGTCAATAGTTACATATTGAATTGTTACGAATTGTTGTGTATTATAATCTGTTTTGGTATCTATCTTCATAACTATTTAACATATTTTCACGAAATTCAGCTCAAACTGCAGTGCAGGCACATCTTTCATAGACACCCCAAACCGGAATCCCTATGGTTGATATCAAGTACCTTATTCTTTACCATTTTTGGTACTACTTTTGTGTTTTTTTCAAAATAACGCATATTTCACTGCACACCCCTTCCCTGAAAACACCACTATGTTGCTTGCATATGACACCCGAAGTTAAAATATGTGTATTTTTACGTAACACAAAGAGAAAATACCCTAACTATAGAAAACGTTTATATTTTCCTGAAAACGAAATATTATCTTGTGTTCTGCAACGTTTAATTTTGCTGCACCCTGTATATATATTTCGATGTCAGAACAAAATATGGTGTTTTCACATTCTACACATCAGGATAGACACGGAAGGCACAAATTAGCAGAAAAATTATAAAATGATGAAGTAAGCAAGATATATAATACATGAAGGACTTTAACCCTTACCTTTTCAATGAGATCACATGACGCGCACCTTCTTTCAAAAATTGATTCGAATTTCCACTGAGTTATTCACTTTTCTTATATATTTTTTTATTTCACGTAAAACTGTCGGTTAGCAACCTTCTGACAATATATCATATGTCAATATGTACATATTGAATTGTTACGAATTGTTGTGTATTATAATCTGTTTTGATCTATATCTTCCGAACTATTTAACATATTTTCACGAAATAAAGCTCAAACTGCAGTGCAGGCACATCTTTCATAGAGATCCCAAACCGGGATCCCTATGGTTGATATCAGGTACCTTATTCTTTACCATATTTGGTACTACTTATGTGTTTTTATCAAAATAACGCACATTTCACTGCACACCCCTTCCCTGAAACACCACTATGTTGCTTGCATATGCCATCCGAAGTTCAAATATGTGTATTTTTACGTAACACAAAGAGAAAATACCCTAATTATAGAAAACGTTTATATTTTCCTGAAAACGAAATATTATCTTGTCTTCTGCAACGGTTAATTTTGCTGCACCCTGTATATATATTTCGATGTCAGAACAAAATATGCTGTTTTCACATTCTACACATCAGGATAGATACGAAAGGCACTAATTAGCAGAAAAATTATAAAATGATGAAGGTAGTAAGATATATCCTACATGACCGACTTTAACCTTTACCTTTTCGATGAGATCACATGACGCACACCTTCTGTCAAAAATTGATTCGAAATACCACTGAGTTATTCACTTTTCTTTTAATTTTCTTATTTCACGTAAAACTATTGGTTGGCAACCTTCTGACAATATATCATATGTCAATAGTTACATATTGAATTGTTACGAATTGTTGTGTATTATAATCTGTTTTGGTATCTATCTTCATAACTATTTAACATATTTTCACGAAATTCAGCTCAAACTGCAGTGCAGGCACATCTTTCATAGACACCCCAAACCGGAATCCCTATGGTTGATATCAAGTACCTTATTCTTTACCATTTTTGGTACTACTTTTGTGTTTTTTTCAAAATAACGCATATTTCACTGCACACCCCTTCCCTGAAAACACCACTATGTTGCTTGCATATGACACCCGAAGTTAAAATATGTGTATTTTTACGTAACACAAAGAGAAAATACCCTAACTATAGAAAACGTTTATATTTTCCTGAAAACGAAATATTATCTTGTGTTCTGCAACGTTTAATTTTGCTGCACCCTGTATATATATTTCGATGTCAGAACAAAATATGGTGTTTTCACATTCTACACATCAGGATAGACACGGAAGGCACAAATTAGCAGAAAAATTATAAAATGATGAAGTAAGCAAGATATATAATACATGAAGGACTTTAACCCTTACCTTTTCAATGAGATCACATGACGCGCACCTTCTTTCAAAAATTGATTCGAATTACCACTGAGTTATTCACTTTTCTTATATATTTTTTTATTTCACGTAAAACTGTCGGTTAGCAACCTTCTGACAATATATCATATGTCAATATGTACATATTGAATTGTTACGAATTGTTGTGTATTATAATCTGTTTTGATCTATATCTTCCGAACTATTTAACATATTTTCACGAAATAAAGCTCAAACTGCAGTGCAGGCACATCTTTCATAGAGATCCCAAACCGGGATCCCTATGGTTGATATCAAGTACCTTATTCTTTACCATTTTTGGTACTACTTATGTGTTTTTATCAAAATAACGCACATTTCACTGCACACCCCTTCCCTGAAACACCACTATGTTGCTTGCATATGACATCCGAAGTTCAAATATGTGTATTTTTACGTAACACAAAGAGAAAATACCCTAATTATAGAAAACGTTTATATTTTCCTGAAAACGAAATATTATCTTGTCTTCTGCAACGGTTAATTTTGCTGCACCCTGTATATATATTTCGATGTCAGAACAAAATATGCTGTTTTCACATTCTACACATCAGGATAGATACGAAAGGCACAAATTAGCAGAAAATTTATAAAATGATGAAGGTAGTAAGATATATCCTACATGACCGACTTTAACCTTTACCTTTTCGGTTAGATCACGTGACGCACACCTTCTGTCAAAAATTGATTCGAATTACCACTGAGTTATTCACTTTTCTTATAATTTTCTTATTTCACGTAAAACTGTTGGTTGGCAACCTTCTGACAATATATCATATGTCGATACTTACATATTGAATTGTTACGAATTGTTGTGTATTACAATCTGTTTTGATCTATATCTTCCGAACTAATTAACATATTTTCACGAAATAAAGTTCAAACTGCAGTGCAGGCACATCTTTCATAGAGATCCCAAACCGGGATCCCTATGGTTGATATCAAGTACCTTATTCTTTACCATTTTTGGTACTACTTTTGTGTTTTTTTCAAAATAAAACTGCAAATCCCTTTCCTGACACACCACTATGTTGCCTGCATATGACACCCGAAGTTCAAATATGTGTACTTTTACGTAACGTAAAGAGAAAATACCCTAATTATAGAAAACGTTTATATTTTCCTGAAAACGAAATATTATCTTGTCTTCTACAACGGTTAATTTTGCTGCACGCTGTATATATATTTCGATTTCAGAACAAAATATGCTGTTTTCACATTCTACACATCACGATAGAAACGAAAGGAACAAATTAGCAGAAAAATTATAAAATGATGAAGTAAGCAAGATATATAATACATGAAGGATTTTAACCCTTACCTTTTCAATGAGATCACATGACGCGCACCTTCTTTCAAAAATTGATTCGAATTACCACTGAGTTATTCACTTTTCTTATATATTTTTTTATTTCACGTAAAACTGTCGGTTAGCAACCTTCTGACAATATATCATATGTCAATATGTACATATTGAATTGTTACGAATTGTTGCGTATTATAATCTGTTTTGATCTATATCTTCATAACTGTTTAACATATTTTCACGAAATAAACCTCAAACTGCAGTGCAGGCACATCTTTCATAGAGATCCCAAACCGGGATCCCTATGGTTGATATCAAGTACCTTATTCTTTACCATTTTTGGTACTACTTTTGTGTTTTTTTTTCAAAATAAAACTGCAAATCCCTTTCCTGACACACCACTATGTTGCTTGCATATGACACCCGAAGTTCAAATATGTGTACTTTTACGTAACGCAAAGAGAAAATACCCTAATTATAGAAAACGTTTATATTTTCCTGAAAACGAAATAATAACTTGTCTTCTGCAGAGGTTAATTTTGCTGCACCCTGTATATATATTTCGATGTCAGAACAAAATATGCTGTTTTCATATTCAACACATCAGGATAGATACGAAAGGCACAAATTAGGAGAAAAATTATAAAATGATGAAGGTAGTAAGATATATTCTACATGAACGACTTTAACCCTTACCTTTTCGATGAGATCACGTGACGCACACCTTCTGTCAAAAATTGATTCCAATTACCACTGAGTTATTCACTTTTCTTATAATTTTCTTATTTCACGTAAAACTGTTGGTTGGCAACCTTACATATTGAATTGTTACGAATTGTTGTGTATTACAATCTGTTTTGTTCTATATCTTCCGAACTAATTAACATATTATCACGAAATAAAGTTCAAACTGCAGTGCAGGCACATCTTTCATAGAGATCCCAAACTGGGATCCCTATGGTTGATATCAAGTACCTTATTCTTTACCATTTTTGGTACTACTTTTGTGTTTTTTTCAAAATAAAACTGCAAATCCCTTTCCTGACACACCACTATGTTGCTTGCATATGACACCCGAAGTTCAAATATGTGTACTTTTACGTAACGCAAAGAGAAAATACCCTAATTATAGAAAACGTTTATATTTTCCAGAAAACGAAATATTATCTTTTCTCATGCAGCGGTAAATTTTGCTGCACCCTGTATATATATTTCGATGTCAGAACAAAATATGCTGTTTTCATATTCAACACATCAGGATAGATAGGAAAGGCACAAATTAGCAGAAAAATTATAAAATGATGAAGTAAGCAAGATATATAATACATGAATGACTTTAACCCTTACCTTTTCAATGAGATCACATGACGCGCACCTTCTGTCAAAAATTGATTCGAATTACAAATCAGTTATTCACTTTTCTTATATATTTTTTTATTTCACGTAAAACTGTCGGTTAGCAACCTTCTGACAATATATCATATGTCAATATGTACATATTGAATTGTTACGAATTGTTGCGTATTATAATCTGTTTTGATCTATATCTTCATAACTGTTTAACATATTTTCACGAAATAAAGCTCAAACTGCAGTGCAGGCACATCTTTCATAGAGATCCCAAACCGGGATCCCTATGGTTGATATCAAGTACCTTATTCTTTACCATTTTTGGTACTACTTTTGTGTTTTTTTTTCAAAATAAAACTGCAAATCCCTTTCCTGACACACCACTATGTTGCTTGCATATGACACCCGAAGTTCAAATATGTGTACTTTTACGTAACGCAAAGAGAAAATACCCTAATTATAGAAAACGTTTATATTTTCCTGAAAACGAAATATTATCTTGTCTTCTTCAACGGTTAATTTTGCTGCACCCTGTATATATATTTCGATGTCAGAACAAAATATGCTGTTTTCACATTCTACACATCAGGACAGACACGAAAGTCACAAATTAGCAGAAAAATTATAAAATGATGAAGGTAGTAAGATATATTCTACATGAACGACTTTAACCCTTACCTTTTCGATGAGATCACGTGACGCACACCTTCTGTCAAAAATTGATTCCAATTACCACTGAGTTATTCACTTTTCTTATAATTTTCTTATTTCACGTAAAACTGTTGGTTGGCGACCTTCTGACAATATATCATATGTCGATACTTACATATTGAATTGTTACGAATTGTTGTGTATTATAATCTGTTTTGATCTATATCTTCCGAACTAATTAACATATTATCACGAAATAAAGATCAAACTGCAGTGCAGGCACATCTTTCATAGAGATCCCAAACTGGGATCCCTATGGTTGATATCAAGTACCTTATTCTTTACCATTTTTGGTACTACTTTTGTGTTTTTTTCAAAATAAAACTGCAAATCCCTTTCCTGACACACCACTATGTTGCTTGCATATGACACCCGAAGTTCAAATATGTGTACTTTTACGTAACGCAAAGAGAAAATACCCTAATTATAGAAAACGTTTATATTTTCCAGAAAACGAAATATTATCTTTTCTCATGCAGCGGTAAATTTTGCTGCACCCTGTATATATATTTCGATGTCAGAACAAAATATGCTGTTTTCATATTCAACACATCAGGATAGATACGAAAGGCACAAATTAGCAGAAAAATTATAAAATGATGAAGTAAGCAAGATATATAATACATGAATGACTTTAACCCTTACCTTTTCAATGAGATCACATGACGCGCACCTTCTGTCAAAAATTGATTCGAATTACAAATCAGTTATTCACTTTTCTTATATTTTTTTTATTTCACGTAAAACTGTCGGTTAGCAACCTTCTGACAATATATCATATGTCAATATGTACATATTGAATTGTTACGAATTGTTGCGTATTATAATCTGTTTTGATCTATATCTTCATAACTGTTTAACATATTTTCACGAAATAAAGCTCAAACTGCAGTGCAGGCACATCTTTCATAGAGATCCCAAACCGGGATCCCTATGGTTGATATCAAGTACCTTATTCTTTACCATTTTTGGTACTACTTTTGTGTTTTTTTCAAAATAAAACTGCAAATCCCTTTCCTGACACACCACTATGTTGCTTGCATATGACACCCGAAGTTCAAATATGTGTACTTTTACGTAACGCAAAGAGAAAATACCCTAATTATAGAAAACGTTTATATTTTCCTGAAAACGAAATAATATCTTGTCTTCTGCAGCGGTTAATTTTGCTGCACCCTGTATATATATTTCGATGTCAGAACAAAATATGCTGTTTTCATATTCAACACATCAGGATAGATACGAAAGGCACAAATTAGGAGAAAAATTATAAAATGATGAAGTAAGCAAGATATATAATACATGAAGGACTTTAACCCTTACCTTTTCAATGAGATCACATGACGCGCACCTCCAGTCAAAAATTGATTCCAAATACCACTGAGTTATTCACTTTTCTTATATATTTTTTTATTTCACGTAAAACTGTCGGTTAGCAACCTTCTGACAATATATCATATGTCAATATGTACATATTGAATTGTTACGAATTGTTGTGTATTATAATCTGTTTTGATCTATATCTTCCGAACTATTTAACATATTTTCACGAAATAAAGCTCAAACTGCAGTGCAGGCACATCTTTCATAGAGATCCCAAACCGGGATCCCTATGGTTGATATCAAGTACCTTATTCTTTACCATTTTTGGTACTACTTTTGTGATTTTATCAAAATAACGCACATTTCACTGCACACCCCTTCCCTGAAACACCACTATGTTGCTTGCATATGACATCCGAAGTTCAAATATGTGTATTTTTACGTAACACAAAGAGAAAATACCCTAATTATAGAATGCGTTTATATTTTCATGAAAACGAAATATTATCTTGTCTTCTGCAACGGTTAATTTTGCTGCACCCTGTATATATATTTCGATGTCAGAACAAAATATGCTGTTTTCACATTCTACACATCAGGATAGATACGAAAGGCACAAATTAGCAGAAAAATTATAAAATGATAAAGGTAGTAAGATATATCCTACATGACCGACTTTAACCTTTACCTTTTCGATGAGATCACGTGACGCACACCTTCTGTCAAAAATTGATTCGAATTACCACTGAGTTATTCACATTTCTTATAATTTTCTTATTTCACGTAAAACTATTGGTTGGCAACCTTCTGACAATATATCATATGTCAATATGTACATATTGAATTGTTACGAATTGTTGTGTATTACAATCTGTTTTGATCTATATCTTCCGAACTAATTAACATATTTTCAAGAAATAAAGTTCAAACTGCAGTGCAGGCACATCTTTCATAGAGATCCCAAACCGGGATCCCTATGGTTGATATCAAGTACCTTATTCTTTACCATTTTTGGTACTACTTTTGTCTTTTTTCAAAATAAAACTGCAAATCCCTTTCCTGACACACCACTATGTTGCTTGCATATGACACCCGAAGTTCAAATATGTGTACTTTTACGTAACGCAAAGAGAAAATACCCTAATTATAGAAAACGTTTATATTTTCCAGAAAACGAAATATTATCTTGTCTCATGCAGCGTTAAATTTTGCTGCACCCTGTATATATATTTCGATGTCAGAACAAAATATGCTGTTTTCGTATTCAACACATCAGGATAGATACGAAAGGCACAAATTAGCAGAAAAATTATAAAATGATGAAGTAAGCAAGATATATAATACATGAAGGACTTTAACCCTTACCTTTTCAATGAGATCACATGACGCGCACCTTCTGTCAAAAATTGATTCGAATTACAAATCAGTTATTCACTTTTCTTATATTTTTTTTATTTCACGTAAAACTGTCGGTTAGCAAACTTCTGACAATATATCATATGTCAATATGTACATATTGAATTGTTACGAATTGTTGCGTATTATAATCTGTTTTGATCTATATCTTCATAACTCTTTAACATATTTTCACGAAATAAAGCTCAAACTGCAGTGCAGGCACATCTTTCATAGAGATCCCAAACCGGGATCCCTATGGTTGATATCAAGTACCTTATTCTTTACCATTTTTGGTACTACTTTTGTGGTTTTTTTTCAAAATAAAACTGCAAATCCCTTTCCTGACACACCACTATGTTGCTTGCATATGACACCCGAAGTTCAAATATGTGTACTTTTACGTAACGCAAAGAGAAAATACCCTAATTATAGAAAACGTTTATATTTTCCTGAAAACGAAATAATATCTTGTCTTCTGCAGCGGTTAATTTTGCTGCACCCTGTATATATATTTCGATGTCAGAACAAAATATGCTGTTTTCATATTCAACACATCAGGATAGATACGAAAGGCACAAATTAGGAGAAAAATTATAAAATGATGAAGTAAGCAAGATATATAATACATGAAGGACTTTAACCCTTACCTTTTCAATGAGATCACATGACGCGCACCTTCTTTCAAAAATTGATTCGAATTACCACTGAGTTATTCACTTTTCTTATATATTTTTTTATTTCACGTAAAACTGTCGGTTAGCAACCTTCTGACAATATATCATATGTCAATATGTACATATTGAATTGTTACGAATTGTTGCGTATTATAATCTGTTTTGATCTATATCTTCCGAACTATTTAACATATTTTCACGAAATAAAGCTCAAACTGCAGTGCAGGCAAATCTTTCATAGAGATCCCAAACCGGGATCCCTATGGTTGATATCAAGTACCTTATTCTTTACCATTTTTGGTACTACTTTTGTGTTTTTATCAAAATAACGCATATTTCACTGCACACCCCTTCCCTGAAACACCACTATGTTGCTTGCATATGACATCCGAAGTTCAAATTTGTGTATTTTTACGTAACACAAAGATAAAATACCCTAATTATAGAAAACGTTTATATTTTCCTGAAAACGAAATATTATCTTGTCTTCTGCAACGGTTAATTTTGCTGCACCCTGTATATATATTTCGATGTCACAACAAAATATGCTGTTTTCACATTCTACACATCAGTATAGATACGAAAGGCACAAATTAGCAGAAAAATTATAAAATGATGAAGGTAGTAAGATATATTCTACATGAACGACTTTAACCCTTACCTTTTCGATGAGATCACGTGACGCACACCTTCTGTCAAAAATTGATTCGAATTACCACTGAGTTATTCACTTTACTTATAATTTTCTTATTTCACGTAAAACTGTTGGTTGGCAACCTTCTGACAATATATCATATGTCGATTCTTACATATTGAATTGTTACGAATTGTTGTGTATTACAATCTGTTTTGATCTATATCTTCCGAACTAATTAACATATTTTCACGAAATAAAGTTCAAACTGCAGTGCAGGCACATCTTTCATAGAGATCCCAAACCGGGATCCCTATGGTTGATATCAAGTACCTTATTCTTTACCATTTTTGGTACTACTTTTGTGTTTTTTTCAAAATAAAACTGCAAATCCCTTTCCTGACACAATACTATGTTGCTTGCATATGACACCCGAAGTTCAAATATGTGTACTTTTACGTAACGCAAAGAGAAAATACCCTAATTATAGAAAACGTTTATATTTTCCAGAAAACGAAATATTATCTTGTCTCATGCAGCGGTAAATTTTGCTGCACCCTGTATATATATTTCGATGTCAGAACAAAATATGCTGTTTTCATATTCAACACATCAGGATAGATACGAAAGGCACAAATTAGCAGAAAAATTATAAAATGATGAAATAAGCAAGATATATAATACATGAATGACTTTAACCCTTACCTTTTCAATGAGATCACATGACGCGCACCTTCTGTCAAAAATTGATTCGAATTACAAATCAGTTATTCACTTTTCTTATATTTTTTTTATTTCACGTAAAACTGTCGGTTAGCAACCTTCTGACAATATATCATATGTCAATATGTACATATTGAATTGTTACGAATTGTTGCGTATTATAATCTGTTTTGATCTATTTCTTCACATCTGTTTAACATATTTTCACGAAATAAAGCTCAAACTGCAGTGCAGGCACATCTTTCATAGAGATCCCAAACCGGGATCCCTATGGTTGATATCAAGTACCTTATTCTTTACCATTTTTGGTACTACTTTTGTGTTTTTTCAAAATAAAACTGCAAATCCCTTTCCTGACACACCACTATGTTGCTTGCATATGACACCCGAAGTTCAAATATGTGTACTTTTACGTAACGCAAAGAGAAAATACCCTAATTATAGAAAACGTTTATATTTTCCTGAAAACGAAATATTATCTTGTCTTTTGCAGCGGTTAATTTTGCTGCACCCTGTATATATATTTCGATGTCAGAACAAAATATGCTGTTTTCACATTCTACACATCAGGATAGACACGAAAGGCACAAATTAGCAGAAAAATTATAAAATGATGAAGGTAGTAAGATATATTCTACATGAACGACTTTAACCCTTACCTTTTCGATGAGATCACGTGACGCACACCTTCTGTCAAAAATTGATTCGAATTACCACTGAGTTATTCACTTTTCTTATAATTTTCTTATTTCACGTAAAACTGTTGGTTGGCAACCTTCTGACAATATATCATATGTCGATACTTTCATATTGAATTGTTACGAATTGTTGTGTATTACAATCTGTTTTGATCTATATCTTCCGAACTATTTAACATATTTTCACGAAATAAAGCTCAAACTGCAGTGCAGGCACATCTTTCATAGAGATCCCAAACCGGGATCCCTATGGTTGATATCAGGTACCTTATTCTTTACCATTTTTGGTACTACTTATGTGTTTTTATCAAAATAACGCATATTTCACTGCACACCCCTTCCCTGAAACACCACTATGTTGCTTGCATATGACATCCGAAGTTCAAATATGTGTATTTTTACGTAACACAAAGAGAAAATACCCTAATTATAGAAAACGTTTATATTTTCCTGAAAACGAAATATTATCTTGTCTTCTGCAACGGTTAATTTTGCTGCACCCTGTATATATATTTCGATGTCAGAACAAAATATGCTGTTTTCACATTCTACACATCAGGATAGATACGAAAGGCACAAATTAGCAGAAAAATTATAAAATGATGAAGGTAGTAAGATATATCCTACATGACCGACTTTAACCTTTACCTTTTCGATGAGATCACGTGACGCACCCCTTCTGTCAAAAATTGATTCGAATTACCACTGAGTTATTCACTTTTCTTTTAATTTTCTTATTTCACGTAAAACTATTGGTTGGCAACCTTCTGACAATATATCATATGTCAATAGTTACATATTGAATTGTTACGAATTGTTGTGTATTATAATCTGTTTTGGTATCTATCTTCATAACTATTTAACATATTTTCACGAAATTCAGCTCAAACTGCAGTGCAGGCACATCTTTCATAGACACCCCAAACCGGAATCCCTATGGTTGATATCAAGTACCTTATTCTTTACCATTTTTGGTACTACTTTTGTGTTTTTTTCAAAATAACGCATATTTCACTGCACACCCCTTCCCTGACACACCACTATGTTGCTTGCATATGACACCCGAAGTTAAAGTATGTGTATTTTTACGTAACACAAAGAGAAAATACCCTAATTATAGAAAACGTTTATATTTTCCTGAAAACGAAATATTATCTTGTTTTCTGCAACGGTTAATTTTGCTGCACCCTGTATATATATTTCGATGTCAGAACAAAATATGCTGTTTTCACATTCTACACATCAGGATAGACACGGAAGGCACAAATTAGCAGAAAAATTATAAAATGATGAAGTAAGCAAGATATATAATACATGAAGGACTTTAACCCTTACCTTTTCAATGAGATCACATGACGCGCACCTTCTTTCAAAAATTGATTCGAATTACCACTGAGTTATTCACTTTTCTTATATATTTTTTTATTTCACGTAAAACTGTCGGTTAGCAACCTTCTGGCAATATATCATATGTCAATATGTACATATTGAATTGTTACGAATTGTTGTGTATTATAATCTGTTTTGATCTATATCTTCCGAACTATTTAACATATTTTCACGAAATAAAGCTCAAACTGCAGTGCAGGCACATCTTTCATAGAGATCCCAAACGGGGATCCCTATGGTTGATATCAAGTACCTTATTCTTTACCATTTTTGGTACTACTTTTGTGTTTTTATCAAAATAACGCATATTTCACTGCACACCCCTTCCCTGAAACACCACTATGTTGCTTGCATATGACATCCGAAGTTCAAATATGTGTATTTTTACGTAACACAAAGAGAAAATACCCTAATTATAGAAAACGTTTATATTTTCCTGAAAACGAAATATTATCTTGTCTTCTGCAACGGTTAATTTTGCTGCACCCTGTATATATATTTCGATGTCAGAACAAAATATGCTGTTTTCACATTCTACACATCAGGATAGATGCGAAAGGCACAAATTAGCAGAAAAATTATAAAATGATGAAGGTAGTAAGATATATCCTACATGACCGACTTTAACCTTTACCTTTTCGATGAGATCACGTGACGCACACCTTCTGTCAAAAATTGATTCGAAATACCACTGAGTTATTCACTTTTCTTTTAATTTTCTTATTTCACGTAAAACTATTGGTTGGCAACCTTCTGACAATATATCATATTTTAATAGTTACATATTGAATTGTTACGAATTGTTGTGTATTATAATCTGTTTTGGTACCTATCTTCATAACTATTTAACATATTTTCACGAAATTCAGCTCAAACTGCAGTGCAGGCACATCTTTCATAGAGATCCCAAACCGGGATCCCTATGGTTGATATCAAGTACCTTATTCTTTACCATTTTTGGTACTACTTATGTGTTTTTATCAAAATAACGCATATTTCACTGCACACCCCTTCCCTGAAACACCACTATGTTGCTTGCATATGACATCCGAAGTTCAAATATGTGTATTTTTACGTAACACAAAGAGAAAATACCCTAATTATAGAAAACGTTTATATTTTCCTGAAAACGAAATATTATCTTGTCTTCTGCAACGGTTAATTTTGCTGCACCCTGTATATATATTTCGATGTCAGAACAAAATATGCTGTTTTCACATTCTACACATCAGGATAGATACGAAAGGCACAAATTAGCAGAAAAATTATAAAATGATGAAGTAAGCAAGATATATAATTCATGAAGGACTTTAACCCTTACCTTTCAATGAGATCACATGACGCGCACCTTCTTTCAAAAATTGATTCGAATTACCACTGAGTTATTCACTTTTCTTATATATTTTTTTATTTCACGTAAAACTGTCGGTTAGCAACCTTCTGACAATATATCATATGTCAATATGTACATATTGAATTGTTACGAATTGTTGTGTATTATAATCTGTTTTGATCTATATCTTCCGAACTATTTAACATATTTTCATGAAATAAAGCTCAAACTGCAGTGCAGGCACATCTTTCATAGAGATCCCAAACCGGGATCCCTATGGTTGATATCAAGTACCTTATTCTTTACCATTTTTGGTACTACTTTTGTGTTTTTTCAAAATAAAACTGCAAATCCCTTTCCTGACACACCACTATGTTGCTTGCATATGACACCCGAAGTTCAAATATGTGTACTTTTACGTAACGCAAAGAGAAAATACCCTAATTATAGAAAACGTTTATATTTTCCTGAAAACGAAATATTATCTTGTCTTTTGCAGCGGTTAATTTTGCTGCACCCTGTATATATATTTCGATGTCAGAACAAAATATGCTGTTTTCACATTCTACACATCAGGATAGACACGAAAGGCACAAATTAGCAGAAAAATTATAAAATGATGAAGGTAGTAAGATATATTCTACATGAACGACTTTAACTCTTACCTTTTCGATGAGATCACGTGACGCACACCGTCTGTCAAAAATTGATTCGAATTACCACTGAGTTATTCACTTTTCTTATAATTTTCTTATTTCACGTAAAACTGTTGGTTGGCAACCTTCTGACAATATATCATATGTCGATACTTTCATATTGAATTGTTACGAATTGTTGTGTATTACAATCTGTTTTGATCTATATCTTCCGAACTATTTAACATATTTTCACGAAATAAAGCTCAAACTGCAGTGCAGGCACGTCTTTCATAGAGATCCGAAACCGGGATCCCTATGGTTGATATCAAGTACCTTATTCTTTACCATTTTTGGTACTACTTATGTGTTTTTATCAAAATAACGCATATTTCACTGCACACCCCTTCCCTGAAACACCACTATGTTGCTTGCATATGACATCCGAAGTTCAAATATGTGTATTTTTACGTAACACAAAGAGAAAATACCCTAATTATAGAAAACGTTTATATTTTCCTGAAAACGAAATATTATCTTGTCTTCTGCAACGGTTAATTTTGCTGCACCCTGTATATATATTTCGATGTCAGAACAAAATATGCTGTTTTCACATTCTACACATCAGGATAGATACAAAAGGCACAAATTAGCAGAAAAATTATAAAATGATGAAGGTAGTAAGATATATCCTACATGACCGACTTTAACCTTTACCTTTTCGATGAGATCACGTGACGCACACCTTCTGTCAAAAATTGATTCGAATTACCACTGAGTTATTCACTTTTCTTTTAATTTTCTTATTTCACGTAAAACTATTGGTTGGCAACCTTCTGACAATATATCATATGTCAATGGTTACAGATTGAATTGTTACGAATTGTTGTGTATTATAATCTGTTTTGGTATCTATCTTCATAACTATTTAAGATATTTTCACGAAATTCAGCACAAACTGCAGTGCAGGCACATCTTTCATAGACACCCCAAACCGAAATCCCTATGGTTGATATCAAGTACCTTATTCTTTACCCTTTTTTGGTAATACTTTTGTGTTTTTATCAAAATAACGCATATTTCACTGCACACCCCTTCCCTGACACACCACTATGTTGCTTGCATATGACACCCGAAGTTAAAATATGTGTATTTTTACGTAACACAAAGAGAAAATACCCTAATTATAGAAAACGTTTATATTTTCCTGAAAACGAAATATTATCTTGTCTTCTGCAACGGTTAATTTTGCTGCACCCTGTATATATATTTCGATGTCAGAACAAAATATGCTGTTTTCACATTCTACACATCAGGATAGATACGAAAGGCACAAATTAGCAGAAAAATTATAAAATGATGAAGTAAGCAAGATATATAATACATGAAGGACTTTAACCCTTACCTTTTCAATGAGATCACATGACGCGCACCTTCTTTCAAAAATTGATTCGAATTACCACTGAGTTATTCACTTTTCTTATATATTTTTTTATTTCACGTAAAACTGCCGGTTAGCAATCTTCTGACAATATATCATATGTCAATATGTACATATTGAATTGTTACGAATTGATGTGTATTATAATCTGTTTTGATCTATATCTTCCGAACTATTTAACATATTTTCGCGAAATGAAGCTCAAACTGCAGTGCTGGCACATCTTTCATAGAGATCCCAAACCGGGATCCCTATGGTTGATATCAAGTACCTTATTCTTTACCATTTTTGGTACTACTTCTGTGTTTTTATCAAAATAACGCATATTTCATTGCACACCTCTTCCCTGAAACACCACTATGGTGCTTGCATATGACATCCGAAGTTCAAATATGTGTATTTTTACGTAACACAAAGAGAAAATACCCTAATTATAGAAAACGTTTATATTTTCCTGAAAACGAAATATTATCTTGTCTTTTGCAACGGTTAATTTTGCTGCACCCTGTATATATATTTCGATGTCAGAACAAAATATGCTGTTTTCACATTCTACACATCAGGATAGATACGAAAGGCACAAATTAGCAGAAAAATTATAAAATGATGAAGGTAGTAAGATATATCCTACATGACCGACTTTAACCTTTACCTTTTCGATGAGATCACGTGACGCACACCTTCTGTCAAAAATTGATTCCAATTACCACTGAGTTATTCACTTTTCTTATAATTTTCTTATTTCACGTAAAACTATTGGTTGGCAACCTTCTGACAATATATCATATGTCAATAGTTACATATTGAATTGTTACGAATTGTTGTGTATTATAATCTGTTTTGGTATCTATCTTCATAACTATTTAACATATCTTCACGAAATTCAGCTCAAACTGCAGTGCCGGCACATCTTTCATAGACACCCCAAACCGGAATCCCTATGGTTGATATCAAGTACCTTATTCTTTACCATTTTTGGTACTACTTTTGTGTTTTTATCAAAATAACGCATATTTCACTGCACACCCCTTCCCTGACACACCACTATGTTGCTTGCATATGACACCCGAAGTTAAAATATGTGTATTTTTACGTAACACAAAGAGAAAATACCCTAATTATAGAAAACGTTTATATTTTCCTGAAAACGAAATATTATCTTGTCTTCTGCAACGGTTAATTTTGCTGCACCCTGTATATATATTTCGATGTCAGAACAAAATATGCTGTTTTCACATTCTACACATCAGGATAGATACGAAAGGCACAAATTAGCAGAAAAATTATAAAATGATGAAGTAAGCAAGATATATAATACATGAAGGACTTTAACCCTTACCTTTTCAATGAGATCACATGACGCGCACCTTCTTTCAAAAATTGATTCGAATTACCACTGAGTTATTCACTTTTCTTATATATTTTTTTTTTCACGTAAAACTGTCGGTTAGCAACCTTCTGACAATATATCATATGTCAATATGTACATATTGAATTGTTACGAATTATTGTGTATTATAATCTGTTTTGATCTATATCTTCCGAACTATTTAACATATTTTCACGAAATAAACCTCAAACTGCAGTGCAGGCACATCTTTCATAGAGATCCCAAACCGGGATCCCTATGGTTGATATCAAGTACCTTATTCTTTACCATTTTTGGTACTACTTTTGTGTTTTTATCAAAATAACGCATATTTCACTGCACACCCCTTCCCTGAAACACCACTATGTTGCTTGCATATATCATCCGAAGTTCAAATATGTGTACTTTTACGTAACCCAAAGAGAAAATACCCTAATTATAGAAAACGTTTATATTTTCCTGAAAACGAAATATTATCTTGTCTTCTGCAACGGTTAATTTTGCTGCACCCTGTATATATATTTCGATGTCAGAACAAAATATGCTGTTTTCACATTCTACACATCAGGATAGATACGAAAGGCACAAATTAGCAGAAAAATTATAAAATGATGAAGGTAGTAAGATATATCCTACATGACCGACTTTAACCATTACCTTTTCGATGAGATCACGTGACGCACACCTTCTGTCAAAAATTGATTCCAATTACCACTGAGTTATTCACTTTTCTTATAATTTTCTTATTTCACGTAAAACTATTGGTTGGCAACCTTCTGACAATATATCATATGTCAATAGTTACATATTGAATTGTTACGAATTGTTGTGTATTATAATCTGTTTTGGTATCTATCTTCATAACTATTTAACATATGTTCACGAAATTCAGCTCAAACTGCAGTGCAGGCACATCTTTCATAGACACCCCAAACCGGAATCCCTATGGTTGATATCAAGTACCTTATTCTTTACCATTTTTGGTACTACTTTTGTGTTTTTATCAAAATAACGCATATTTCACTGCACACCCCTTCCCTGACACACCACTATGTTGCTTGCATATGACACCCGAAGTTAAAATATGTGTATTTTTACGTAACACAAAGAGAAAATACCCTAATTATAGAAAACGTTTATATTTTCCTGAAAACGAAATATTATCTTGTCTTCTGCAACGGTTAATTTTGCTGCACCCTGTATATATATTTCGATGTCAGAACAAAATATGCTGTTTTCACATTCTACACATCAGGATAGATACGAAAGGCACAAATTAGCAGAAAAATTATAAAATGATGAAGTAAACAAGATATATAATACATGAAGAACTTTAACCCTTACCTTTTTAATGAGATCACATGACGCGCACCTTCTTTCAAAAATTGATTCGAATTACCACTGAGTTATTTACTTTTCTTATATATTTTTTTATTTCACGTAAAACTGTCGGTTAGCATCCTTCTGACAATATATCATATGTCAATATGTACATATTGAATTGTTACGAATTGTTGTGTATTATAATCTGTTTTGGTCTATATCTTCCGAAGTATTTAACATATTTTCACGAAATAAAGCTCAAACTGCAGTGCAGGCACATCTTTCATAGAGATCACAAACCGGGATCCCTATGGTTGATATCAAGTACCTTTTTCTTTACCATTTTTGGTAATACTTTTGTGTTTTTATCAAAATAACGCATATTTCACTGCACACCCCTTCCCTGACACACCACTATGTTGCTTGCATATGACACCCGAAGTTAAAATATGTGTATTTTTACGTAACACAAAGAGAAAATACCCTAATTATAGAAAACGTTTATATTTTCCTGAAAACGAAATATTATCTTGTCTTCTGCAACGGTTAATTTTGCTGCACTTTGTATATATATTTCGATGTCAGAACAAAATATGCTGTTTTCACATTCTACACATCAGGATAGATACGAAAGGCACAAATTAGCAGAAAAATTATAAAATGATGAAGGTAGTAAGATATATCCTACATGACCGACTTTAACCTTTACCTTTTCGATGAGATCACGTGACGCACACCTTCTGTCAAAAATTGATTCCAATTACCACTGAGTTATTCACTTTTCTTATAATTTTCTTATTTCACGTAAAACTGTTGGTTGGCAACCTTCTGACAATATATCATATGTCGATACTTACATATTGAATTGTTACGAATTGTTGTGTATTACAATCTGTTTTGATCTATATCTTCCGAACTATTTAACATATTTTCACGAAATAAAGCTCAAACTGCAGTGCAGGCACATCTTTCATAGAGATCCCAAACCGGGATCCCTATGGTTGATATCAAGTACCTTATTCTTTACCATTTTTGGTACTACTTTTGTGTTTTTTTCAAAATAAAACTGCAAATCCCTTTCCTGACACACCACTATGTTGCTTGCATATGACACCCGAAGTTCAAATATGTGTACTTTTACGTAACGCAAAGAGAAAATACCCTAATTATAGAAAACGTTTATATTTTCCTGAAAACGAAATATTATCTTGTCTTCTGCAACGGTTAATTTTGCTGCACCCTGTATATATATTTCGATGTCAGAACAAAATATGCTGTTTTCACATTCTACACATCAGGATAGATACGAAAGGCAAAAATTAGAAGAAAAATTATAAAATGATGAACTAAGCAAGATATATAATACATGAAGAACTTTAACCCTTACCTTTTTAATGAGATCACATGACGCGCACCTTCTTTCAAAAATTGATTCGAATTACCACTGAGTTTTTCACTTTTCTTATATATTTTTTTATTTCACGTAAAACTGTCGGTTAGCAACCTTCTGACAATATATCATATGTCAATATGTACATATTGAATTGTTACGAATTGTTGTGTATTATAATCTGTTTTGATCTATATCTTCCGAACTATTTAACATATTTTCACGAAATAAAGCTCAAACTGCAGTGCAGGCACATCTTTCATAGAGATCCCAAACCGGGATTCCTATGGTTGATATCAAGTACCTTATTCTTTACCATTTTTGGTACTACTTCTGTGTTTTTATCAAAATAACGCATATTTCACTGCACACCCCTTCCCTGAAACACCACTATGGTGCTTGCATATGACATCCGAAGTTCAAATATGTGTATTTTTACGTAACACAAAGAGAAAATACCCTAATTATACAAAAGGTTTATATTTTCCTGAAAACGAAATATTATCTTGTCTTCTGCAACGGTTAATTTTGCTGCACCCTGTATATATATTTCGATGTCAGAACAAAATATGCTGTTTTCACATTCTACACATCAGGATAGATACGAAAGGCACAAATTAGCAGAAAAATTATAAAATGATGAAGTAAGCAAGATATATAATACATGAAGGACTTTAACCCTTACCTTTTCAATGAGATCACATGACGCGCACCTTCTTTCAAAAACTGATTCGAATTACCACTGAGTTATTCACTTCTCTTATATATTTTTTTATTTCACGTAAAACTGTCGGTCAGCAACCTTCTGACAATATATCATATGTCAATATGTACATATTGAATTGTTACGAATTGTTGTGTATTATAATCTGTTTTGATCTATATTTTCCGAACTATTTAACGTATTTTCACGAAATAAAGCTCAAACTGCAGTGCAGGCACATCTTTCATAGAGATCCCAAACCGGGATCCCTATGGTTGATATCAAGTACCTTATTCTTTACCATTTTTGGTACTACTTTTGTGTTTTTATCAAAATAACGCATATTTCACTGCACACCCCTTCCCTGAAACACCACTATGGTGCTTGCATATGACATCCGAAGTTCAAATATGTGTATTTTTTGTAACACAAAGAGAAAATACCCTAATTATACAAAACGTTTATATTTTCCTGAAAACGAAATATTATATTGTCTTTTGCAACGGTTAATTTTGCTGCACCCTGTATATATATTTCGATGTCAGAACAAAATATGCTGTTTTCACATTCTACACATCAGGATAGATACGAAAGGCACAAATTAGCAGAAAAATTATAAAATGATGAAGGTAGTAAGATATATCCTACATGACCGACTTTAACCCTTACCTTTTCAATGAGATCACATGACGCGCACCTTCTTTCAAAAACTGATTCGAATTACCACTGAGTTATTCACTTTTCTTATATATTTTCTTATTTCACGTAAAACTATTGGTTGGCAAACTTCTGACAATATATCATATGTCAATAGTTACATATTGAATTGTTACGAATTGTTGTGTATTATAATCTGTTTTGGTATCTATCTTCATAACTATTTAACATATCTTCACGAAATTCAGCTCAAACTGCAGTGCAGGCACATCTTTCATAGACACCCCAAACCGGAATCCCTATGGTTGATGTCAAGTACCTTATTCTTTACCATTTTTGGTACTACTTTTGTGTTTTTATCAAAATAACGCATATTTCACTGCACACCCCTTCCCTGACACACCACTATGTTGCTTGCATATGACACCCGAAGTTAAAATATGTGTATTTTTACGTAACACAAAGAGAAAATACCCTAATTATAGAAAACGTTTATATTTTCCTGAAAACGAAATATTATCTTGTCTTCTGCAACGGTTAATTTTGCTGCACCCTGTATATATATTTCGATGTCAGAACTAAATATGCTGTTTTCACATTCTACACATCAGGATAGACACGAAAGGCAAAAATTAGCAGAAAAATTATAAAATGTTGAAGTAAGCAAGATATATAATACATGAAGGACTTTAACCCTTACCTTTTCAATGAGATCACATGACGCTCACCTTCTTTCAAAAACTGATTCGAATTACCACTGAGTTATTCACTTTTCTTATATATTTTTTTATTTCACGTAAAACTGTCGGTTAGCAACCTTCTGACAATATATCATATGTCAATATGTACATATTGAATTGTTACGAATTGTTGTGTATTATAATCTGTTTTGATCTATATCTTCCGAACTATTTAACATATTTTCACGAAATAAAGCTCAAACTGCAGTGCAGGCACATCTTTCATAGAGATCCCAAACCGGGATCCCTATGGTTGATATCAAGTACCTTATTCTTTACCATTTTTGGTACTACTTTTGTGTTTTTATCAAAATAACGCATATTTCACTGCACACCCCTTCCCTGAAACACCACTATGGTGCTTGCATATGACATCCGAAGTTCAAATATGTGTATTTTTTGTAACACAAAGAGAAAATACCCTAATTATACAAAACGTTTATATTTCCCTGAATACGAAATATTATCTTGTCTTTTGCAACGGTTAATTTTGCTGCACCCTGTATATATATTTCGATGTCAGAACAAAATATGCTGTTTTCACATTCTACACATCAGGATAGATACGAAAGGCACAAATTAGCAGAAAAATTATAAAATGATGAAGGTAGTAAGATATATCCTACATGACCGACTTTAACCTTTACCTTTTCGATGAGATCACGTGACGCACACCTTCTGTCAAAAATTGATTCCAATTACCACTGAGTTATTCACTTTTCTTATAATTTTCTTATTTCACGTAAAACTATTGGTTGGCAACCTTCTGACAATATATCATATGTCAATAGTTACATATTGAATTGTTACGAATTGTTGTGTATTATAATCTGTTTTGGTATCTATCTTCATAACTATTTAACATATTTTCACGAAATAAAGCTCAAACTGCAGTGCAGGCACATCTTTCATAGACACCCCAAACCGGAATCCCTATGGTTGATATCAAGTACCTTATTCTTTACCATTTTTGGTACTACTTTTGTGTTTTTATCAAAATAACGCATATTTCACTGCACACCCCTTCCCTGACACACCACTATGTTGCTTGCATATGACACCCGAAGTTAAAATATGTGTATTTTTACGTAACACAAAGAGAAAATACCCTAATTATAGAAAACGTTTATATTTTCCTGAAAACGAAATATTATCTTGTCTTCTGCAACGGTTAATTTTGCTGCACCCTGTATATATATTTCGATGTCAGAACAAAATATGCTGTTTTCACATTCTACACATCAGGATAGATACGAAAGGCACAAATTAGCAGAAAAATTATAAAATGATGAAGTAAGCAAGATATATAATACATGAAGGACTTTAACCCTTACCTTTTCAATGAGATCACATGACGCGCACCTTCTTTCAAAAATTGATTCGAATTACCACTGAGTTATTCACTTTTCTTATATATTTTTTTTATTTCACGTAAAACTGTCGGTTAGCAACTTTCTGACAATATATCATATGTCAATATGTACATATTGAATTGTTACGAATTGTTGTGTATTATAATCTGTTTTGATCTATATCTTCCGAACTATTTAACATATTTTCACGAAATAAAGCTCAAACTGCAGTGCAGGCACATCTTTCATAGAGATCCCAAACCGGGATCCCTATGGTTGATATCAAGTACCTTAATCTTTACCATTTTTGGTACTCCTTTTGTGTTTTTATCAAAATAACGCATATTTCACTGCACACCTCTTCCCTGAAACACCACTATGGTGCTTGCATATGACATCCGAAGTTCAAATATGTGTATTTTTTGTAACACAAAGAGAAAATACCCTAATTATACAAAACGTTTATATTTTCCTGAAAACGAAATATTATCTTGTCTTTTGCAACGGTTAATTTTGCTGCACCCTGTATATATATTTCGATGTCAGAACAAAATATGCTGTTTTCACATTCTACACATCAGGATAGATACGAAAGGCACAAATTAGCAGAAAAATTATAAAATGATGAAGGTAGTAAGATATATCCTACATGACCGACTTTAACCTTTACCTTTTCGATGAGATCACGTGACGCACACCTTCTGTCAAAAATTGATTCCAATTACCACTGAGTTATTCACTTTTCTTATAATTTTCTTATTTCACGTAAAACTATTGGTTGGCAACCTTCTGACAATATATCATATGTCAATAGTTACATATTGAATTGTTACGAATTGTTGTGTATTATAATCTGTTTTGGTATCTATCTTCATAACTATTTAACATATTTTCACGAAATAAAGCTCAAACTGCAGTGCAGGCACATCTTTCATAGACACCCCAAACCGGAATCCCTATGGTTGATATCAAGTACCTTATTCTTTACCATTTTTGGTACTACTTTTGTGTTTTTATCAAAATAACGCATATTTCACAGCACACCCCTTCCCTGACACACCACTATGTTGCTTGCATATGACACCCGAAGTTAAAATATGTGTATTTTTACGTAACACAAAGAGAAAATACCCTAATTATAGAAAACGTTTATATTTTCCTGAAAACGAAATATTATCTTGTCTTCTGCAACGGTTAATTTTGCTGCACCCTGTATATATATTTCGATGTCAGAACAAAATATGCTGTTTTCACATTCTACACATCAGGATAGATACGAAAGGCACAAATTAGCAGAAAAATTATAAAATGATGAAGTAAGCAAGATATATAATACATGAAGGACTTTAACCCTTACCTTTTCAATGAGATCACATGACGCGCACCTTCTTTCAAAAATTGATTCGAATTACCACTGAGTTATTCACTTTTCTTATATATTTTTTTTATTTCACGTAAAACTGTCGGTTAGCAACTTTCTGACAATATATCATATGTCAATATGTACATATTGAATTGTTACGAATTGTTGTGTATTATAATCTGTTTTGATCTATATCTTCCGAACTATTTAACATATTTTCACGAAATAAAGCTCAAACTGCAGTGCAGGCACATCTTTCATAGAGATCCCAAACCGGGATCCCTATGGTTGATATCAAGTACCTTATTCTTTACCATTTTTGGTACTCCTTTTGTGTTTTTATCAAAATAACGCATATTTCACTGCACACCTCTTCCCTGAAACACCACTATGGTGCTTGCATATGACATCCGAAGTTCAAATATGTGTATTTTTTGTAACACAAAGAGAAAATACCCTAATTATACAAAACGTTTATATTTTCCTGAAAACGAAATATTATCTTGTCTTTTGCAACGGTTAATTTTGCTGCACCCTGTATATATATTTCGATGTCAGAACAAAATATGCTGTTTTCACATTCTACACATCAGGATAGATACGAAAGGCACAAATTAGCAGAAAAATTATAAAATGATGAAGGTAGTAAGATATATCCTACATGACCGACTTTAACCTTTACCTTTTCGATGAGATCACGTGACGCACACCTTCTGTTAAGAATTGATTCCAATTACCACTGAGTTATTCAATTTTCTTATAATTTTCTTATTTCACGTAAAACTATTGGTTGGCAACCTTCTGACAATATATCATATGTCAATAGTTACATATTGAATTGTTACGAATTGTTGTGTATTATAATCTGTTTTGGTATCTATCTTCATAACTATTTAACATATTTTCACGAAATAAAGCTCAAACTGCAGTGCAGGCACATCTTTCATAGACACCCCAAACCGGAATCCCTATGGTTGATATCAAGTACCTTATTCTTTACCATTTTTGGTACTACTTATGTCTTTTTATCAAAATAACGCATATTTCACTGCACACCCCTTCCCTGACACACCCCTATGTTGCTTGCATATGACACCCGAAGTTAAAATATGTGTATTTTTACGTAACACAAAGAGAAAATACCCTAATTATAGAAAACGTTTATATTTTCCTGAAAACGAAATATTATCTTGTCTTCTGCAACGGTTAATTTTGCTGCACCCTGTATATATATTTCGATGTCAGAACAAAATATACTGTTTTCACATTCTACACATCAGGATAGACACGAAAGGCACAAATTAGCAGAAAAATTATAAAATGATGAAGTAAGCAAGATATATAATACATGAAGGACTTTAACCCTTACCTTTTCAATGAGATCACATGACGCGCACCTTCTTTCAAAAATTGATTCGAATTACCACTGAGTTATTCACTTTTTTTATATATTTTTTTTATTTCACGTAAAACTGTCGGTTAGCAACTTTCTGACAATATATCATATGTCAATATGTACATATTGAATTGTTACGAATTGTTGTGTATTATAATCTGTTTTGATCTATATCTTCCGAACTATTTAACATATTTTCACGAAATAAAGCTCAAACTGCAGTGCAGGCACATCTTTCATAGAGATCCCAAACCGGGATCCCTATGGTTGATATCAAGTACCTTATTCTTTACCATTTTTGGTACTACTTTTGTGTTTTTATCAAAATAACGCATATTTCACTGCACACCCCTTCCCTGAAACACCACTATGGTGCTTGCATATGACATCCGAAGTTCAAATATGTGTATTTTTACGTAACACAAAGAGAAAATACCCTAATAATAGAAAACGTTTATATTTTCCTGAAAACGAAATATTATCTTGTCTTTTGCAACGGTTAATTTTGCTGCACCCTGTATATATATTTCGATGTCAGAACAAAATATGCTGTTTTCACATTCTACACATCAGGATAGATACGAAAGGCACAAATTAGCAGAAAAATTATAAAATGATGAAGGTAGTAAGATATATCCTACATGACCGACTTTAACCTTTACCTTTTCGATGAGATCACGTGACGCACACCTTCTGTCAAAAATTGATTCCAATTACCACTGAGTTATTCACTTTTCTTATAATTTTCTTATTTCACGTAAAACTATTGGTTGGCAACCTTCTGACAATATATCATATGTCAATAGTTACATATTGAATTGTTACGAATTGTTGTGTATTATAATCTGTTTTGGTATCTATCTTCATAACTATTTAACATATCTTCACGAAATTCAGCTCAAACTGCAGTGCAGGCACATCTTTCATAGACACCCCAAACCGGAATCCCTATGGTTGATATCAAGTACCTTATTCTTTACCATTTTTGGTACTACTTTTGTGTTTTTATCAAAATAACGCATATTTCATTGCACACCCCTTCCCTGACACACCCCTATGTTGCTTGCATATGACACCCGAAGTTCAAATATGTGTATTTTTACGTAACACAAAGAGAAAATACCCTAATTATAGAAAACGTTTATATTTTCCTGAAAACGAAATATTATCTTGTCTTCTGCAACGGTTAATTTTGCTGCACCCTGTATATATATTTCGATGTCAGAACAAAATATGCTGTTTTCACATTCTACACATCAGGATAGATACGAAAGGCACAAATTAGCAGAAAAATTATAAAATGATGAAGTAAGCAAGATATATAATACATGAAGTACTTTAACCTTTACCTTTTTAATGAGATCACATGACGCGCACCTTCTTTCAAAAATTGATTCGAATTACCACTGACTTATTCACTTTTCTTATAATTTTCTTATTTCACGTAAAACTATTGGTTGGCAACCTTCTGACAATATATCATATGTCAATAGTTACATATTGAATTGTTACGAATTGTTGTGTATTATAATCTGTTTTGATCTATATCTTCCGAACTATTTAACATATTTTCACGAAATAAAGCTCAAACTGCAGTGCAGGCACATCTTTCATAGAGATCCCAAACCGGGATCCCTATGGTTGATATCAAGTACCTTATTCTTTACCATTTTTGGTACTACTTCTGTGTTTTTATCAAAATAACGCACATTTCACTGCACACCCCTTCCCTGAAACACCACTATGGTGCTTGCATATGACATCCGAAGTTCAAATATGTGTATTTTTACGTAACACAAAGAGAAAATACCCTAATTATAGAAAACGTTTATTTTTTCCTGAAAACGAAATATTATCTTGTCTTTTGCAACGGTTAATTTTGCTGCACCCTGTATATATATTTCGATGTCAGAACAAAATATGCTGTTTTCACATTCTACACATCAGGATAGATACGAAAGGCACAAATTAGCAGAAAAATTATAAAATGATGAAGGTAGTAAGATATATCCTACATGACCGACTTTAAACTTTACCTTTTCGATGAGATCACGTGACGCACACCTTCTGTCAAAAATTGATTCCAATTACCACTGAGTTATTCACTTTTCTTATAATTTTCTTATTTCACGTAAAACTATTGGTTGGCAACCTTCTGACAATATATCATATGTCAATAGTTACATATTGAATTGTTACGAATTGTTGTGTATTATAATCTGTTTTGGTATCTATCTTCATAACTATTTAACATATTTTCACGAAATAAAGCTCAAACTGCAGTGCAGGCACATCTTTCATAGACACCCCAAACCGGAATCCCTATGGTTGATATCAATTACCTTATTCTTTACCATTTTTGGTACTACTTTTGTGTTTTTATAAAAATAACGCATATTTCACTGCACACCCCTTCCCTGACACACCACTATGTTGCTTGCATATGACACCCGAAGTTAAAATATGTGTATTTTTACGTAACACAAAGAGAAAATACCCTAATTATAGAAAACGTTTATATTTTCCTGAAAACGAAATATTATCTTGTCTTCTGCAACGGTTAATTTTGCTGCACCCTGTATATATATTTCGATGTCAGAACAAAATATGCTGTTTTCACATTCTACACATCAGGATAGATACGAAAGGCACAAATTAGCAGAAAAATTATAAAATGATGAAGTAAGCAAGATATATAATACATGAAGGACTTTAACCCTTACCTTTTCAATGAGATCACATGACGCGCACCTTCTTTCAAAAATTGATTCGAATTACCACTGAGTTATTCACTTTTCTTATATATTTTTTTTATTTCACGTAAAACTGTCGGTTAGCAACTTTCTGACAATATATCATATGTCAATATGTACATATTGAATTGTTACGAATTGTTGTGTATTATAATCTGTTTTGATCTATATCTTCCGAACTATTTAACATCTTTTCACGAAATAAAGCTCAAACTGCAGTGCAGGCACATCTTTCATAGAGATCCCAAACCGGGATCCCTATGGTTGATATCAAGTACCTTATTCTTTACCATTTTTGGTACTACTTTTGTGTTTTTATCAAAATAACGCATATTTCACTGCACACCCCTTCCCTGAAACACCACTATGGTGCTTGCATATGACATCCGAAGTTCAAATATGTGTATTTTTTGTAACACAAAGTGAAAATACCCTAATTATACAAAACGTTTATATTTTCCTGAAAACGAAATATTATCTTGTCTTTTTCAACGGTTAATTTTGCTGCACCCTGTATATATATTTCGATGTCAGAACAAAATATGCTGTTTTCACATTCTACACATCAGGATAGATACGAAAGGCACAAATTAGCAGAAAAATTATAAAATGATGAAGGTAGTAAGATATATCCTACATGACCGACTTTAACCTTTACCTTTTCGATGAGATCACGTGACGCACACCTTGTGTCAAAAATTGATTCCAATTACCACTGAGTTATTCACTTTTCTTATAATTTTCTTATTTCACGTAAAACTATTGGTTGGCAACCTTCTGACAATATATCATATGTCAATAGTTACATATTGAATTGTTACGAATTGTTGTGTATTATAATCTGTTTTGGTATCTATCTTCATAACTATTTAACATATCTTCACGAAATTCAGCTCAAACTGCAGTGCAGGCACATCTTTCATAGAGATCCCAAACCGGGATCCCTATGGTTGATATCAAGTACCTTATTCTTTACCATTTTTGGTACTACTTCTGTGTTTTTATCAAAATAACGCACATTTCACTGCACACCCCTTCCCTGAAACACCACTATGGTGCTTGCATATGACATCCGAAGTTCAAATATGTGTATTTTTACGTAACACAAAGAGAAAATACCCTAATTATAGAAAACGTTTATTTTTTCCTGAAAACGAAATATTATCTTGTCTTTTGCAACGGTTAATTTTGCTGCACCCTGTATATATATTTCGATGTCAGAACAAAATATGCTGTTTTCACATTCTACACATCAGGATAGATACGAAAGGCACAAATTAGCAGAAAAATTATAAAATGATGAAGGTAGTAAGATATATCCTACATGACCGACTTTAAACTTTACCTTTTCGATGAGATCACGTGACGCACACCTTCTGTCAAAAATTGATTCCAATTACCACTGAGTTATTCACTTTTCTTATAATTTTCTTATTTCACGTAAAACTATTGGTTGGCAACCTTCTGACAATATATCATATGTCAATAGTTACATATTGAATTGTTACGAATTGTTGTGTATTATAATCTGTTTTGGTATCTATCTTCATAACTATTTAACATATTTTCACGAAATAAAGCTCAAACTGCAGTGCAGGCACATCTTTCATAGACACCCCAAACCGGAATCCCTATGGTTGATATCAATTACCTTATTCTTTACCATTTTTGGTACTACTTTTGTGTTTTTATAAAAATAACGCATATTTCACTGCACACCCCTTCCCTGACACACCACTATGTTGCTTGCATATGACACCCGAAGTTAAAATATGTGTATTTTTACGTAACACAAAGAGAAAATACCCTAATTATAGAAAACGTTTATATTTTCCTGAAAACGAAATATTATCTTGTCTTCTGCAACGGTTAATTTTGCTGCACCCTGTATATATATTTCGATGTCAGAACAAAATATGCTGTTTTCACATTCTACACATCAGGATAGATACGAAAGGCACAAATTAGCAGAAAAATTATAAAATGATGAAGTAAGCAAGATATATAATACATGAAGGACTTTAACCCTTACCTTTTCAATGAGATCACATGACGCGCACCTTCTTTCAAAAATTGATTCGAATTACCACTGAGTTATTCACTTTTCTTATATATTTTTTTTATTTCACGTAAAACTGTCGGTTAGCAACTTTCTGACAATATATCATATGTCAATATGTACATATTGAATTGTTACGAATTGTTGTGTATTATAATCTGTTTTGATCTATATCTTCCGAACTATTTAACATCTTTTCACGAAATAAAGCTCAAACTGCAGTGCAGGCACATCTTTCATAGAGATCCCAAACCGGGATCCCTATGGTTGATATCAAGTACCTTATTCTTTACCATTTTTGGTACTACTTTTGTGTTTTTATCAAAATAACGCATATTTCACTGCACACCCCTTCCCTGAAACACCACTATGGTGCTTGCATATGACATCCGAAGTTCAAATATGTGTATTTTTTGTAACACAAAGAGAAAATACCCTAATTATACAAAACGTTTATATTTTCCTGAAAACGAAATATTATCTTGTCTTTTGCAACTGTTAATTTTGCTGCACCCTGTATATATATTTCGATGTCAGAACAAAATATGCTGTTTTCACATTCTACACATCAGGATAGATACGAAAGGCACAAATTAGCAGAAAAATTATAAAATGATGAAGGTAGTAAGATATATCCTACATGACCGACTTTAACCTTTACCTTTTCGATGAGATCACGTGACGCACACCTTGTGTCAAAAATTGATTCCAATTACCACTGAGTTATTCACTTTTCTTATAATTTTCTTATTTCACGTAAAACTATTGGTTGGCAACCTTCTGACAATATATCATATGTCAATAGTTACATATTGAATTGTTACGAATTGTTGTGTATTATAATCTGTTTTGGTATCTATCTTCATAACTATTTAACATATCTTCACGAAATTCAGCTCAAACTGCAGTGCAGGCACATCTTTCATAGACACCCCAAACCGGAATCCCTATGGTTGATATCAAGTACCTTATTCTTTACCATTTTTGGTACTACTTTTGTGTTTTTATCAAAATAACGCATATTTCACTGCACACCCCTTCCCTGACACACCACTATGTTGCTTGCATATGACACCCGAAGTTAAAATATGTGTATTTTTACGTAACACAAAGAGAAAATACCCTAATTATAGAAAACGTTTATATTTTCCTGAAAACGAAATATTATCTTGTCTTCTGCAACGGTTAATTTTGCTGCACCCTGTATATATATTTCGATGTCAGAACAAAATATGCTGTTTTCACATTCTACACATCAGGATAGACACGAAAGGCAAAAATTAGCAGAAAAATTATAAAATGATGAAGTAAGCAAGATATATAATACATGAAGGACTTTAACCCTTACCTTTTCAATGAGATCACATGACGCGCACCTTCTTTCAAAAACTGATTCGAATTACCACTGAGTTATTCACTTTTCTTATATATTTTTTTATTTCACGTAAAACTGTCGGTTAGCAACCTTCTGACAATATATCATATGTGAATATGTACATATTGAATTGTTACGGATTGTTGTGTATTATAATCTGTTTTGATCTATATCTTCCGAACTATTTAACGTAATTTCATGAAATAAAGCTCAAACTGCAGTGCAGGCACATCTTTCATAGAGATCCCAAACCGGGATCCCTATGGTTGATATCAAGTACCTTATTCTTTACCATTTTTGGTACTACTTTTGTGTTTTTATCAAAATAACGCATATTTCACTGCACACCCCTTCATTGAAACACCACTATGGTGCTTGCATATGACATCCGAAGTTCAAATATGTGTATTTTTTGTAACACAAAGAGAAAATACCCTAATTATAGAAAACGTTTATATTTTCCTGAAAACGAAATATTATCTTGTCTTTTGCAACGGTTAATTTTGCTGCACCCTGTATATATATTTCGATGTCAGAACAAAATATGCTGTTTTCACATTCTACACATCAGGATAGATACGAAAGGCACAAATTAGCAGAAAAATTATAAAATGATGAAGGTAGTAAGATATATCCTACATGACCGACTTTAACCTTTACCTTTTCGATGAGATCACGTGACGCACACCTTCTGTCAAAAATTGATTCCAATTACCACTGAGTTATTCACTTTTCTTATAATTTTCTTATTTCACGTAAAACTATTGGTTGGCAACCTTCTGACAATATATCATATGTCAATAGTTACATATTGAATTGTTACGAATTGTTGTGTATTATAATCTGTTTCGGTATCTATCTTCATAACTATTTAACATATCTTCACGAAATTCAGCTCAAACTGCAGTGCAGGCACATCTTTCATAGACACCCCAAACCGGAATCCCTATGGTTGATGTCAAGTACCTTATTCTTTACCATTTTTGGTACTACTTTTGTGTTTTTATCAAAATAACGCATATTTCACTGCACACCCCTTCCCTGACACACCACTATGTTGCTTGCATATGACACCCGAAGTTAAAATATGTGTATTTTTACGTAACACAAAGAGAAAATACCCTAATTATAGAAAACGTTTATATTTTCCTGAAAACGAAATATTATCTTGTCTTCTGCAACGGTTAATTTTGCTGCACCCTGTATATATATTTCGATGTCAGAACAAAATATGCTGTTTTCACATTCTACACATCAGGATAGACACGAAAGGCAAAAATTAGCAGAAAAATTATAAAATGATGAAGTAAGCAAGATATATAATACATGAAGGACTTTAACCCTTACCTTTTCAATGAGATCACATGACGTACACCTTGTTTCAAAAACTGATTCGAATTACCACTGAGTTATTCACTTTTCCTATATATTTTTTTATTTCACGTAAAACTGTCGGTTAGCAACCTTCTGACAATATATCATATGTCAATATGTACATATTGAATTATTACGAATTGTTGTGTATTATAATCTGTTTTGATCTATATCTTCCGAACTATTTAACATATTTTCACGAAATAAAGCTCAAACTGCAGTGCAGGCACATCTTTCATAGAGATCCCAAACCGGGATCCCTATGGTTGATATCAAGTACCTTATTCTTTACCATTTTTGGTACTACTTTTGTGTTTTTATCAAAATAACGCATATTTCACTGCACACCCCTTCCCTGAAACACCACTATGGTGCTTGCATATGACATCCGAAGTTCAAATATGTGTATTTTTTGTAACACAAAGAGAAAATACCCTAATTATACAAAACGTTTATATTTTCCTGAAAACGAAATATTATCTTGTCTTTTGCAACGGTTAATTTTGCTGCACCCTGTATATATATTTCGATGTCAGAACAAAATATGCTGTTTTCACATTCTACACATCAGGATGGATACGAAAGCAACAAATTAGCAAAAAATTATAAAATGATGAAGGTAGTAAGATATATCCTACATGACCGACTTTAACCTTTACCTTTTCGATGAGATCACGTGACGCACACCTTCTGTCAAAAATTGATTCCAATTACCACTGAGTTATTCACTTTTCTTATAATTTTCTTATTTCACGTAAAACTATTGGTTGGCAACCTTCTGACAATATATCATATGTCAATAGTTACATATTGAATTGTTACGAATTGTTGTGTATTATAATCTGTTTTGGTATCTATCTTCATAACTATTTAACATATCTTCACGAAATTCAGCTCAAACTGCAGTGCAGGCACATCTATCATAGACACCCCAAACCGGAATCCCTATGGTTGATGTCAAGTACCTTATTCTTTACCATTTTTGGTACTACTTTTGTGTTTTTATCAAAATAACGCATATTTCACTGCACACCCCTTCCCTGACACACCACTATGTTGCTTGCATATGACACCCGAAGTTAAAATATGTGTATTTTTACGTAACACAAAGAGAAAATACCCTAATTATAGAAAACGTTTATATTTTCCTGAAAACGAAATATTATCTTGTCTTCTGCAACGGTTAATTTTGCTGCACCCTGTATATATATTTCGATGTCAGAACAAAATATGCTGTTTTCACATTCTACACATCAGGATAGACACGAAAGGCAAAAATTAGCAGAAAAATTATAAAATGATGAAGTAAGCAAGATATATAATACATGAAGGACTTTAACCCTTACCTTTTCAATGAGATCACATGACGCGCACCTTCTTTCAAAAACTGATTCGAATTACCACTGAGTTATTCACTTTTCTTATATATTTTTTTATTTCACGTGAAACTGTCGGTTAGCAACCTTCTGACAATATATCATATGTGAATATGTACATATTGAATTGTTACGGATTGTTGTGTATTATAATCTGTTTTGATCTATATCTTCCGAACTATTTAACGTATTTTCACGAAATAAAGCTCAAACTGCAGTGCAGGCACATCTTTCATAGAGATCCCAAACCGGGATCCCTATGGTTGATATCAAGTACCTTATTCTTTACCATTTTTGGTACTACTTTTGTGTTTTTATCAAAATAACGCATATTTCACTGCACACCCCTTCATTGAAACACAACTATGGTGCTTGCATATGACATCCGAAGTTCAAATATGTGTATTTTTTGTAACACAAAGAGAAAATACCCTAATTATACAAAACGTTTATATTTTCCTGAAAACGAAATATTATCTTGTCTTTTTCAACGGTTAATTTTGCTGCACCCTGTATATATATTTCGATGTCAGAACAAAATATGCTGTTTTCACATTCTACACATCAGGATAGATACGAAAGGCACAAATTAGCAGAAAAATTATAAAATGATGAAGGTAGTAAGATATATCCTACATGACCGACTTTAACCTTTACCTTTTCGATGAGATCACGTGACGCACACCTTCTGTCAAAAATTGATTCCAATTACCACTGAGTTATTCACTTTTCTTATAATTTTCTTATTTCACGTAAAACTATTGGTTGGCAACCTTCTGACAATATATCATATGTCAATAGTTACATATTGAATTGTTACGAATTGTTGTGTATTATAATCTGTTTCGGTATCTATCTTCATAACTATTTAACATATCTTCACGAAATTCAGCTCAAACTGCAGTGCAGGCACATCTTTCATAGACACCCCAAACCGGAATCCCTATGGTTGATGTCAAGTACCTTATTCTTTACCATTTTTGGTACTACTTTTGTGTTTTTATCAAAATAACGCATATTTCACTGCACACCCCTTCCCTGACACACCACTATGTTGCTTGCATATGACACCCGAAGTTAAAATATGTGTATTTTTACGTAACACAAAGAGAAAATACCCTAATTATAGAAAACGTTTATATTTTCCTGAAAACGAAATATTATCTTGTCTTCTGCAACGGTTAATTTTGCTGCACCCTGTATATATATTTCGATGTCAGAACAAAATATGCTGTTTTCACATTCTACACATCAGGATAGACACGAAAGGCAAAAATTAGCAGAAAAATTATAAAATGATGAAGTAAGCAAGATATATAATACATGAAGGACTTTAACCCTTACCTTTTCAATGAGATCACATGACGCGCACCTTGTTTCAAAAACTGATTCGAATTACCACTGAGTTATTCACTTTTCTTATATATTTTTTTATTTCACGTAAAACTGTCGGTTAGCAACCTTCTGACAATATATCATATGTGAATATGTACATATTGAATTGTTACGAATTGTTGTGTATTATAATCTGTTTTGATCTATATCTTCCGAACTATTTAACGTATTTTCACGAAATAAAGCTCAAACTGCAGTGCAGGCACATCTTTCATAGAGATCCCAAACCAGGATCCCTATGGTTGATATCAAGTACCTTATTCTTTACCATTTTTGGTACTACTTTTGTGTTTTTATCAAAATAACGCATATTTCACTGCACACCCCTTCATTGAAACACCACTATGGTGCTTGCATATGACATCCGAAGTTCAAATATGTGTATTTTTTGTAACACAAAGAGAAAATACCCTAATTATACAAAACGTTTATATTTTCCTGAAAACGAAATATTATCTTGTCTTTTGCAACGGTTAATTTTGCTTCACCCTGTATATATATTTCGATGTCAGAACAAAATATGCTGTTTTCACATTCTACACATCAGGATAGATACGAAAGGCACAAATTAGCAGAAAAATTATAAAATGATGAAGGTAGTAAGATATATCCTACATGACCGACTTTAACCTTTACCTTTTCGATGAGATCACGTGACGCACACCTTCTGTCAAAAATTGATTCCAATTACCACTGAGTTATTCACTTTTCTTATAATTTTCTTATTTCACGTAAAACTATTGGTTGGCAACCTTCTGACAATATATCATATGTCAATAGTTACATATTGGATTGTTACGAATTGTTGTGTATTATAATCTGTTTTGGTATCTATCTTCATAACTATTTAACATATCTTCACGAAATTCAGCTCAAACTGCAGTGCAGGCACATCTTTCATAGACACCCCAAACCGGAATCCCTATGGTTGATGTCAAGTACCTTATTCTTTACCATTTTTGGTACTACTTTTGTGTTTTTATCAAAATAACGCATATTTCACTGCACACCCCTTCCCTGACACACCACTATGTTGCTTGCATATCACACCCGAAGTTAAAATATGTGTATTTTTACGTAACACAAAGAGAAAATACCCTAATTATAGAAAACGTTTATATTTTCCTGAAAACGAAATATTATCTTGTCTTCTGCAACGGTTAATTTTGCTGCACCCTGTATATATATTTCGATGTCAGAACAAAATATGCTGTTTTCACATTCTACACATCAGGATAGACACGAAAGGCAAAAATTAGCAGAAAAATTATAAAATGATGAAGTAAGCAAGATATATAATACATGAAGGACTTTAACCCTTACCTTTTCAATGAGATCACATGACGCGCACCTTGTTTCAAAAACTGATTCGAATTACCACTGAGTTATTCACTTTTCTTATATATTTTTTTATTTCACGTAAAACTGTCCGTTAGCAACCTTCTGACAATATATCATATGTCACTATGTACATATTGAATTATTACGAATTGTTGTGTATTATAATCTGTTTTGATCTATATCTTCCGAACTATTTAACATATTTTCACGAAATTCAGCTCAAACTGCAGTGCAGGCACATCTTTCATAGAGATCCCAAACCGGGATCCCTATGGTTGATATCAAGTACCTTATTCTTTACCATTTTTGGTACTACTTTTGTGTTTTTATCAAAATAACGCATATTTCACTGCACACCCCTTCCCTGAAACACCACTATGGTGCTTGCATATGACATCCGAAGTTCAAATATGTGTATTTTTTGTAACACAAAGAGAAAATACCCTAATTATACAAAACGTTTATATTTTCCTGAAAACGAAATATTATCTTGTCTTTTGCAACGGTTAATTTTGCTGCACCCTGTATATATATTTCGATGTCAGAACAAAATATGCTGTTTTCACATTCTACACATCAGGATGGATACGAAAGCCACAAATTAGCAGAAAAATTATAAAATGATGAAGGTAGTAAGATATATCCTACATGACCGACTTTAACCTTTACCTTTTCGATGAGATCACGTGACGCACACCTTCTGTCAAAAATTGATTCCAATTACCACTGAGTTATTCACTTTTCTTATAATTTTCTTATTTCAGGTAAAACTATTGGTTGGCAACCTTCTGACAATATATCATATGTCAATAGTTACATATTGAATTGTTACGAATTGTTGTGTATTATAATCTGTTTTGGTATCTATCTTCATAACTATTTAACATATCTTCACGAAATTCAGCTCAAACTGCAGTGCAGGCACATCTTTCATAGACACCCCAAACCGGAATCCCTATGGTTGATGTCAAGTACCTTATTCTTTACCATTTTTGGTACTACTTTTGTGTTTTTATCAAAATAACGCATATTTCACTGCACACCCCTTCCCTGACACACCACTATGTTGCTTGCATATGACACCCGAAGTTAAAATATGTGTATTTTTACGTAACACAAAGAGAAAATACCCTAATTATAGAAAACGTTTATATTTTCCTGAAAACGAAATATTATCTTGTCTTCTGCAACGGTTAATTTTGCTGCACCCTGTATATATATTTCGATGTCAGAACAAAATATGCTGTTTTCACATTCTACACATCAGGATAGACACGAAAGGCAAAAATTAGCAGAAAAATTATAAAATGATGAAGTAAGCAAGATATATAATACATGAAGGACTTTAACCCTTACCTTTTCAATGAGATCACATGACGCGCACCTTGTTTCAAAAACTGATTCGAATTACCACTGAGTTATTCACTTTTCTTATATATTTTTTTATTTCACGTAAAACTGTCGGTTAGCAACCTTCTGACAATATATCATATGTGAATATGTACATATTGAATTGTTACGAATTGTTGTGTATTATAATCTGTTTTGATCTATATCTTCCGAACTATTTAACGTATTTTCACGAAATAAAGCTCAAACTGCAGTGCAGGCACATCTTTCATAGACACCCCAAACCGGAATCCCTATGGTTGATATCAAGTACCTTATTCTTTACCATTTTTGGTACTACTTTTGTGTTTTTATCAAAATAACGCATATTTCACTGCACACCCCTTCCCTGACACACCACTATGTTGCTTGCATATGACACCCGAAGTTAAAATATGTGTATTTTTACGTAACACAAAGAGAAAATACCCTAATTATAGAAAACGTTTATATTTTCCTGAAAACGAAATATTATCTTGTCTTCTGCAACGGTTAATTTTGCTGCACCCTGTATATATATTTCGATGTCAGAACAAAATATGCTGTTTTCACATTCTACACATCAGGATAGACACGAAAGGCAAAAATTAGCAGAAAAATTATAAAATGATGAAGTAAGCAAGATATATAATACATGAAGGACTTTAACCCTTACCTTTTCAATGAGATCACATGACGCGCACCTTGTTTCAAAAACTGATTCGAATTACCACTGAGTTATTCACTTTTCTTATATATTTTTTTAATCACGTAAAACTGTCGGTTAGCAACCTTCTGACAATATATCATATGTCAATATGTACATATTGAATTGTTACGAATTGTTGTGTATTATAATCTGTTTTGATCTATATCTTCCGAACTATTTAACGTATTTTCACGAAATAAAGCTCAAACTGCAGTGCAGGCACATCTTTCATAGAGATCCCAAACCGGGATCCCTATGGTTGATATCAAGTACCTTATTCTTTACCATTTTTGGTACTACTTTTGTGTTTTTATCAAAATAACGCATATTTCACTGCACACCCCTTCATTGAAACACCACTATGTTGCTTGCATATGACATCCGAAGTTCAAATATGTGTATTTTTTGTAACACAAAGAGAAAATACCCTAATTATACTAAACGTTTATATTTTCCTGAAAACGAAATATTATCTTGTCTTTTGCAACGGTTAATTTTGCTGCACCCTGTATATATATTTCGATGTCAGAACAAAATATGCTGTTTTCACATTCTACACATCAGGATGGATACGAAAGCCACAAATTAGCAGAAAAATTATAAAATGATGAAGGTAGTAAATATATCCTACATGACCGACTTTAACCTTTACCTTTTCGATGAGATCACGTGACGCACACCTTCTGTCAAAAATTGATTCCAATTACCACTGAGTTATTCACTTTTCTTATAATTTTCTTATTTCACGTAAAACTATTGGTTGGCAACCTTCTGACAATATATCATATGTCAATAGTTACATATTGAATTGTTACGAATTGTTGTGTATTATAATCTGTTTTGGTATCTATCTTCATAACTATTTAACATATCTTCACGAAATTCAGCTCAAACTGCAGTGCAGGCACATCTTTCATAGACACCCCAAACCGGAATCCCTATGGTTGATGTCAAGTACCTTATTCTTTACCATTTTTGGTACTACTTTTGTGTTTTTATCAAAATAACGCATATTTCACTGCACACCCCTTCCCTGACACACCACTATGTTGCTTGCATATGACACCCGAAGTTAAAATATGTGTATTTTTACGTAACACAAAGAGAAAATACCCTAATTATAGAAAACGTTTATATTTTCCTGAAAACGAAATATTATCTTGTCTTCTGCAACGGTTAATTTTGCTGCACCCTGTAAATATATTTCGATGTCAGAACAAAATATGCTGTTTTCACATTCTACACATCAGGATAGACACGAAAGGCAAAAATTAGCAGAAAAATTATAAAATGATGAAGTAAGCAAGATATATAATACATGAAGGACTTTAACCCTTACCTTTTCAATGAGATCACATGACGCGCACCTTGTTTCAAAAACTGATTCGAATTACCACTGAGTTATTCACTTTTCTTATATATTTTTTTATTTCACGTAAAACTGTCGGTTAGCAACCTTCTGACAATATATCATATGTCAATATGTACATATTGAATTGTTACGAATTGTTGTGTATTATAATCTGTTTTGATCTATATCTTCCGAACTATTTAACATATTTTCACGAAATAAAGCTCAAACTGCAGTGCAGGCACATCTTTCATAGAGATCCCAAACCGGGATCCCTATGGTTGATATCAAGTACCTTATTCTTTACCATTTTTGGTACTACTTTTGTGTTTTTATCAAAATAACGCATATTTCACTGCACACCCCTTCCCTGAAACACCACTATGGTGCTTGCATATGACATCCGAAGTTCAAATATGTGTATTTTTTGTAACACAAAGAGAAAATAGCCTAATTATACAAAACGTTTATATTTTCCTGAAAACGAAATATTATCTTGTCTTTTGCAACGGTTAATTTTGCTGCACCCTGTATATATATTTCGATGTCAGAACAAAATATGCTGTTTTCACATTCTACACATCAGGATGGATACGAAAGCCACAAATTAGCAGAAAAATTATAAAATGATGAAGGTAGTAAGATATATCCTACATGACCGACTTTAACCTTTACCTTTTCGATGAGATCACGTGACGCACACCTTCTGTCAAAAATTGATTCCAATTACCACTGAGTTATTCACTTTTCTTATAATTTTCTTATTTCACGTAAAACTATTGGTTGGCAACCTTCTGACAATATATCATATGTCAATAGTTACATATTGAATTGTTACGAATTGTTGTGTATTATAATCTGTTTTGGTATCTATCTTCATAACTATTTAACATATCTTCACGAAATTCAGCTCAAACTGCAGTGCAGGCACATCTTTCATAGACACCCCAAACCGGAATCCCTATGGTTGATGTCAAGTACCTTATTCTTTACCATTTTTGGTACTACTTTTGTGTTTTTATCAAAATAACGCATATTTCACTGCACACCCCTTCCCTGACACACCACTATGTTGCTTGCATATGACACCCGAAGTTAAAATATGTGTATTTTTACGTAACACAAACAGAAAATACCCTAATTATAGAAAACGTTTATATTTTCCTGAAAACGAAATATTATCTTGTCTTCTGCAACGGTTAATTTTGCTGCACCCTGTATATATATTTCGATGTCAGAACAAAATATGCTGTTTTCACATTCTACACATCAGGATAGACACGAAAGGCAAAAATTAGCAGAAAAATTATAAAATGATGAAGTAAGCAAGATATATAATACATGAAGGACTTTAACCCTTACCTTTTCAATGAGATCACATGACGCGCACCTTCTTTCAAAAACTGATTCGAATTACCACTGAGTTATTCACTTTTCTTATATATTTTTTTATTTCACGTAAAACTGTCGGTTAGCAACCTTCTGACAATATATCATATGTGAATATGTACATATTGAATTGTTACGAATTGTTGTGTATTATAATCTGTTTTGATCTATATCTTCCGAACTATTTAACGTATTTTCACGAAATAAAGCTCAAACTGCAGTGCAGGCACATCTTTCATAGACACCCCAAACCGGAATCCCTATGGTTGATATCAAGTACCTTATTCTTTACCATTTTTGGTACTACTTTTGTGTTTTTATCAAAATAACGCATATTTCACTGCACACCCCTTCCCTGACACACCACTATGTTGCTTGCATATGACACCCGAAGTTAAAATATGTGTATTTTTACGTAACACAAAGAGAAAATACCCTAATTATAGAAAACGTTTATATTTTCCTGAAAACGAAATATTATCTTGTCTTCTGCAACGGTTAATTTTGCTGCACCCTGTATATATATTTCGATGTCAGAACAAAATATGCTGTTTTCACATTCTACACATCAGGATAGACACGAAAGGCAAAAATTAGCAGAAAAATTATAAAATGATGAAGTAAGCAAGATATATAATACATGAAGGACTTTAACCCTTACCTTTTCAATGAGATCACATGACGCGCACCTTGTTTCAAAAACTGATTCGAATTACCACTGAGTTATTCACTTTTCTTATATATTTTTTTAATCACGTAAAACTGTCGGTTAGCAACCTTCTGACAATATATCATATGTCAATATGTACATATTGAATTGTTACGAATTGTTGTGTATTATAATCTGTTTTGATCTATATCTTCCGAACTATTTAACGTATTTTCACGAAATAAAGCTCAAACTGCAGTGCAGGCACATCTTTCATAGAGATCCCAAACCGGGATCCCTATGGTTGATATCAAGTACCTTATTCTTTACCATTTTTGGTACTACTTTTGTGTTTTTATCAAAATAACGCATATTTCACTGCACACCCCTTCATTGAAACACCACTATGTTGCTTGCATATGACATCCGAAGTTCAAATATGTGTATTTTTTGTAACACAAAGAGAAAATACCCTAATTATACAAAACGTTTATATTTTCCTGAAAACGAAATATTATCTTGTCTTTTGCAACGGTTAATTTTGCTGCACCCTGTATATATATTTCGATGTCAGAACAAAATATGCTGTTTTCACATTCTACACATCAGGATGGATACGAAAGCCACAAATTAGCAGAAAAATTATAAAATGATGAAGGTAGTAAGATATATCCTACATGACCGACTTTAACCTTTACCTTTTCGATGAGATCACGTGACGCACACCTTCTGTCAAAAATTGATTCCAATTACCACTGAGTTATTCACTTTTCTTATAATTTTCTTATTTCACGTAAAACTATTGGTTGGCAACCTTCTGACAATATATCATATGTCAATAGTTACATATTGAATTGTTACGAATTGTTGTGTATTATAATCTGTTTTGGTATCTATCTTCATAACTATTTAACATATCTTCACGAAATTCAGCTCAAACTGCAGTGCAGGCACATCTTTCATAGACACCCCAAACCGGAATCCCTATGGTTGATGTCAAGTACCTTATTCTTTACCATTTTTGGTACTACTTTTGTGTTTTTATCAAAATAACGCATATTTCACTGCACACCCCTTCCCTGACACACCACTATGTTGCTTGCATATGACACCCGAAGTTAAAATATGTGTATTTTTACGTAACACAAAGAGAAAATACCCTAATTATAGAAAACGTTTATATTTTCCTGAAAACGAAATATTATCTTGTCTTCTGCAACGGTTAATTTTGCTGCACCCTGTATATATATTTCGATGTCAGAACAAAATATGCTGTTTTCACATTCTACACATCAGGATAGACACGAAAGGCAAAAATTAGCAGAAAAATTATAAAATGATGAAGTAAGCAAGATATATAATACATGAAGGACTTTAACCCTTACCTTTTCAATGAGATCACATGACGCGCACCTTGTTTCAAAAACTGATTCGAATTACCACTGAGTTATTCACTTTTCTTATATATTTTTTTATTTCACGTAAAACTGTCGGTTAGCAACCTTCTGACAATATATCATATGTCAATATGTACATATTGAATTGTTACGAATTGTTGTGTATTATAATCTGTTTTGATCTATATCTTCCGAACTATTTAACATATTTTCACGAAATAAAGCTCAAACTGCAGTGGAGGCACATCTTTCATAGAGATCCCAAACCGGGATCCCTATGGTTGATATCAAGTACCTTATTCTTTACCATTTTTGGTACTACTTTTGTGTTTTTATCAAAATAACGCATATTTCACTGCACACCCCTTCCCTGAAACACCACTATGGTGCTTGCATATGACATCCGAAGTTCAAATATGTGTATTTTTACGTAACACAAAGAGAAAATACCCTAATTATAGAAAACGTTTATATTTTCCTGAAAACGAAATATTATCTTGTCTTTTGCAACGGTTAATTTTGCTGCACCCTGTATATATATTTCGATGTCAGAACAAAATATGCTGTTTTCACATTCTACACATCAGGATAGATACGAAAGGCACAAATTAGCAGAAAAATTATAAAATGATGAAGGTAGTAAGATATATCCTACATGACCGACTTTAACCTTTACTTTTTCGATGAGATCACGTGACGCACACCTTTTGTCAAAAATTGATTCTAATTACCACTGAGTTATTCACTTTTCTTATAATTTTCTTATTTCACGTAAAACTATTGGTTGGCAACCTTCTGACAATATATCATATGTCAATAGTTACATATTGAATTGTTACGAATTGTTGTGTATTATAATCTGTTTTGGTATCTATCTTCATAACTATTTAACATATCTTCACGAAATTCAGCTCAAACTGCAGTGCAGGCACATCTTTCATAGACACCCCAAACCGGAATCCCTATTTTTGATATCAAGTACCTTATTCTTTACCATTTTTGGTACTACTTTTGTGTTTTTATCAAAATAAGGCATATTTCACTGCACACCCCTTCCCTGACACACCCCTATGTTGCTTGCATATGACACCCGAAGTTAAAATATGTGTATTTTTACGTAACACAAAAAGAAAATACCCTAATTATAGAAAACGTTTATATTTTCGTGAAAACGAAATATTATCTTGTCTTCTGCAACGGTTAATTTTGCTGCACCCTGTATATATATTTCGATGTCAGAACAAAATATGCTGTTTTCACATTCTAGACATCAGGATAGATACGAAAGGCACAAATTAGCAGAAAAATTATAAAATGATGAAGTAAGCAAGATATATAATACATGAAGTACTTTAACCTTTACCTTTTTAATGAGATCACATGACGCGCACCTTCTTTCAAAAATTGATTCGAATTACCACTGTGTTATTCACTTTTCTTATAATTTTCTTATTTCACGTAAAACTATTGGTTGGCAACCTTCTGACAATATATCATATGTCAATAGTTACATATTGAATTGTTACGAATTGTTGTGTATTATAATCTGTTTTGATCTATATCTTCCGAACTATTTAACATATTTTCACGAAATAAAGCTCAAACTGCAGTGCAGGCACATCTTTCATAGAGATCCCAAACCGGGATCCCTATGGTTGATATCAAGTACCTTATTCTTTACCATTTTTGGTACTACTTCTGTGTTTTTATCAAAATAACGCACATTTCACTTCACACCCCTTCCCTGAAACACCACTATGGTGCTTGCATATGACATCCGAAGTTCAAATATGTGTATTTTTACGTAACACAAAGAGAAAATACCCTAATTATAGAAAACGTTTATATTTTCCTGAAAACGAAATATTATCTTGTCTTTTGCAACGGTTAATTTTGCTGCACCCTGTATATATATTTCGATGTCAGAACAAAATATGCTGTTTTCACATTCTACACATCAGGATAGATACGAAAGGCACAAATTAGCAGAAAAATTATAAAATGATGAAGGTAGTAAGATATATCCTACATGACCGACTTTAAACTTTACCTTTTCGATGAGATCACGTGACGCACAAATTCTGTCAAAAATTGATTCCAATTACCACTGAGTTATTCACTTTTCTTATAATTTTCTTATTTCACGTAAAACTATTGGTTGGCAACCTTCTGACAATATATCATATGTCAATAGTTACATATTGAATTGTTACGAATTGTTGTGTATTATAATCTGTTTTGATCTATATCTTCCGAACTATTTAACATATTTTCACGAAATAAAGCTCAAACTGCAGTGCAGGCACATCTTTCATAGAGATCCCAAACCGGGATCCCTATGGTTGATATCAAGTACCTTATTCTTTACCATTTTTGGTACTACTTCTGTGTTTTTATCAAAAATAACGCACATTTCACTTCACACCCCTTCCCTGAAACACCACTATGGTGCTTGCATATGACATCCGAAGTTCAAATATGTGTATTTTTACGTAACACAAAGAGAAAATACCCTAATTATAGAAAACGTTTATATTTTCCTGAAAACGAAATATTATCTTGTCTTTTGCAACGGTTAATTTTGCTGCACCCTGTATATATATTTCGATGTCAGAACAAAATATGCTGTTTTCACATTCTACACATCAGGATAGATACGAAAGGCACAAATTAGCAGAAAAATTATAAAATGATGAAGGTAGTAAGATATATCCTACATGACCGACTTTAAACTTTACCTTTTCGATGAGATCACGTGACGCACAAATTCTGTCAAAAATTGATTCCAATTACCACTGAGTTATTCACTTTTCTTATAATTTTCTTATTTCACGTAAAACTATTGGTTGGCAACCTTCTGACAATATATCATATGTCAATAGTTACATATTGAATTGTTACGAATTGTTGTGTATTATAATCTGTTTTGATCTATATCTTCCGAACTATTTAACATATTTTCACGAAATAAAGCTCAAACTGCAGTGCAGGCACATCTTTCATAGAGATCCCAAACAGGGATCCCTATGGTTGATATCAAGTACCTTATTCTTTACCATTTTCGGTACTACTTCTGTGTTTTTATCAAAATAACGCACATTTCACTTCACACCCCTTCCCTGAAACACCACTATGGTGCTTGCATATGACATCCGAAGTTCAAATATGTGTATTTTTACGTAACACAAAGAGAAAATACCCTAATTATAGAAAACGTTTATATTTTCCTGAAAACGAAATATTATCTTGTCTTTTGCAACGGTTAATTTTGCTGCACCCTGTATATATATTTCGATGTCAGAACAAAATATGCTGTTTTCACATTCTACACATCAGGATAGATACGAAAGGCACAAATTAGCAGAAAAATTATAAAATGATGAAGGTAGTAAGATATATCCTACATGACCGACTTTAAACTTTACCTTTTCGATGAGATCACGTGACGCACAAATTCTGTCAAAAATTGATTCCAATTACCACTGAGTTATTCACTTTTCTTATAATTTTCTTATTTCACGTAAAACTATTGGTTGGCAACCTTCTGACAATATATCATATGTCAATAGTTACATATTGAATTGTTACGAATTGTTGTGTATTATAATCTGTTTTGGTATCTATCTTCATAACTATTTAACATATCTTCACGAAATTCAGCTCAAACTGCAGTGCAGGCACATCTTTCATAGACACCCCAAACCGGAATCCCTATGGTTGATGTCAAGTACCTTATTCTTTACCATTTTTGGTACTACTTTTGTGTTTTTATCAAAATAAGGCATATTTCACTGCACACCCCTTCCCTGACACACCACTATGTTGCTTGCATATGACACCCGAAGTTAAAATATGTGTATTTTTACGTAACACAAAGAGAAAATACCCTAATTATAGAAAACGTTTATATTTTCCTGAAAACGAAATATTATCTTGTCTTCTGCAACGGTTAATTTTGCTGCACCCTGTATATATATTTCGATGTCAGAACAAAATATGCTGTTTTCACATTCTACACATCGGATAGACACGAAAGGCAAAAATTAGCAGAAAAATTATAAAATGATGAAGTAAGCAAGATATATAATACATGAAGGACTTTAACCCTTACCTTTTCAATGAGATCACATGACGCGCACCTTCTTTCAAAAACTGATTCGAATTACCACTGAGTTATTCACTTTTCTTATATATTTTTTTATTTCACGTAAAACTGTCGGTTAGCAACCTTCTGACAATATATCATATGTGAATATGTACATATTGAATTGTTACGAATTGTTGTGTATTATAATCTGTTTTGATCTATATCTTCCGAACTATTTAACGTATTTTCACGAAATAAAGCTCAAACTGCAGTGCAGGCACATCTTTCATAGACACCCCAAACCGGAATCCCTATGGTTGATATCAAGTACCTTATTCTTTACCATTTTTGGTACTACTTTTGTGTTTTTATCAAAATAACGCATATTTCACTGCACACCCCTTCCCTGACACACCACTATGTTGCTTGCATATGACACCCGAAGTTAAAATATGTGTATTTTTACGTAACGCAAAGAGAAAATACCCTAATTATAGAAAACGTTTATATTTTCCTGAAAACGAAATATTATCTTGTCTTCTGCAACGGTTAATTTTGCTGCACCCTGTATATATATTTCGATGTCAGAACAAAATATGCTGTTTTCACATTCTACACATCAGGATAGACACGAAAGGCAAAAATTAGCAGAAAAATTATAAAATGATGAAGTAAGCAAGATATATAATACATGAAGGACTTTAACCCTTACCTTTTCAATGAGATCACATGACGCGCACCTTGTTTCAAAAACTGATTCGAATTACCACTGAGTTATTCACTTTTCTTATATATTTTTTTAATCACGTAAAACTGTCGGTTAGCAACCTTCTGACAATATATCATATGTCAATATGTACATATTGAATTGTTACGAATTGTTGTGTATTATAATCTGTTTTGATCTATATCTTCCGAACTATTTAACGTATTTTCACGAAATAAAGCTCAAACTGCAGTGCAGGCACATCTTTCATAGAGATCCCAAACCGGGATCCCTATGGTTGATATCAAGTACCTTATTCTTTACCATTTTTGGTACTTCTTTTGTGTTTTTATCAAAATAACGCATATTTCACTGCACACCCCTTCATTGAAACACCACTATGTTGCTTGCATATGACATCCGAAGTTCAAATATGTGTATTTTTTGTAACACAAAGAGAAAATACCCTAATTATACAAAACGTTTATATTTTCCTGAAAACGAAATATTATCTTGTCTTTTGCAACGGTTAATTTTGCTGCACCCTGTATATATATTTCGATGTCAGAACAAAATATGCTGTTTTCACATTCTACACATCAGGATGGATACGAAAGCCACAAATTAGCAGAAAAATTATAAAATGATGAAGGTAGTAAGATATATCCTACATGACCAACTTTAACCTTTACCTTTTCGATGAGATCACGTGACGCACACCTTCTGTCAAAAATTGATTCCAATTACCACTGAGTTATTCACTTTTCTTATAATTTTCTTATTTCACGTAAAACTATTGGTTGGCAACCTTCTGACAATATATCATATGTCAATAGTTACATATTGAATTGTTACGAATTGTTGTGTATTATAATCTGTTTTGGTATCTATCTTCATAACTATTTAACATATCTTCACGAAATTCAGCTCAAACTGCAGTGCAGGCACATCTTTCATAGACACCCCAAACCGGAATCCCTATGGTTGATGTCAAGTACCTTATTCTTTACCATTTTTGGTACTACTTTTGTGTTTTTATCAAAATAACGCATATTTCACTGCACACCCCTTCCCTGACACACCACTATGTTGCTTGCATATGACACCCGAAGTTAAAATATGTGTATTTTTACGTAACACAAAGAGAAAATACCCTAATTATAGAAAACGTTTATATTTTCCTGAAAACGAAATATTATCTTGTCTTCTGCAACGGTTAATTTTGCTGCACCCTGTATATATATTTCGATGTCAGAACAAAATATGCTGTTTTCACATTCTACACATCAGGATAGACACGAAAGGCAAAAATTAGCAGAAAAATTATAAAATGATGAAGTAAGCAAGATATATAATACATGAAGGACTTTAACCCTTACCTTTTCAATGAGATCACATGACGCGCACCTTGTTTCAAAAACTGATTCGAATTACCACTGAGTTATTCACTTTTCTTATATATTTTTTTATTTCACGTAAAACTGTCGGTTAGCAACCTTCTGACAATATATCATATGTCAATATGTACATATTGAATTGTTACGAATTGTTGTGTATTATAATCTGTTTTGATCTATATCTTCCGAACTATTTAACATATTTTCACGAAATAAAGCTCAAACTGCAGTGCAGGCACATCTTTCATAGAGATCCCAAACCGGGATCCCTATGGTTGATATCAAGTACCTTATTCTTTACCATTTTTGGTACTACTTTTGTGTTTTTATCAAAATAACGCATATTTCACTGCACACCCCTTCCCCTGAAACACCACTATGGTGCTTGCATATGACATCCGAAGTTCAATATGTGTATTTTTACGTAAGACAAAGAGAAAATACCCTAATTATAGAAAACGTTTATATTTTCCTGAAAACGAAATATTATCTTGTCTTTTGCAACGGTTAATTTTGCTGCACCCTGTATATATATTTCGATGTCAGAACAAAATATGCTGTTTTCACATTCTACACATCAGGATAGATACGAAAGGCACAAATTAGCAGAAAAATTATAAATGATGAAGGTAGTAAGATATATCCTACATGACCGACTTTAACCTTTACTTTTTCGATGAGATCACGTGACGCACACCTTCTGTCAAAAATTGATTCTAATTACCACTGAGTTATTCACTTTTCTTATAATTTTCTTATTTCACGTAAAACTATTGGTTGGCAACTTCTGACAATATATCATATGTCAATAGTTACATATTGAATTGTTACGAATTGTTGTGTATTATAATCTGTTTTGGTATCTATCTTCATAACTATTTAACATATCTTCACGAAATTCAGCTCAAACTGCAGTGCAGGCACATCTTTCATAGACACCCCAAACCGGAATCCCTATTTTTGATATCAAGTACCTTATTCTTTACCATTTTTGGTACTACTTTTGTGTTTTTATCAAAATAACGCATATTTCACTGCACACCCCTTCCCTGACACACCCCTATGTTGCTTGCATATGACACCCGAAGTTAAAATATGTGTATTTTTACGTAACACAAAAGAAATACCCTAATTATAGAAAACGTTTATATTTTCGTGAAAACGAAATATTATCTTGTCTTCTGCAACGGTTAATTTTGCTGCACCCTGTATATATATTTCGATGTCAGAACAAAATATGCTGTTTTCACATTCTACACATCAGGATAGATACGAAAGGCACAAATTAGCAGAAAAATTATAAAATGATGAAGTAAGCAAGATATATAATACATGAAGTACTTTAACCTTTACCTTTTTAATGAGATCACATGACGCGCACCTTCTTTCAAAGATTGATTCGAATTACCACTGAGTTATTCACTTTTCTTATAATTTTCTTATTTCACGTAAAACTATTGGTTGGCAACCTTCTGACAATATATCATATGTCAATAGTTACATATTGAATTGTTACGAATTGTTGTGTATTATAATCTGTTTTGGTATCTATCTTCATAACTATTTAACATATTTTCACGAAATAAAGCTCAAACTGCAGTGCAGGCACATCTTTCATAGACACCCCAAACCGGAATCCCTATGGTTGATATCAAGTACCTTATTCTTTACCATTTTTGGTACTACTTTTGTGTTTTTATAAAAATAACGCATATTTCACTGCACACCCCTTCCCTGACACACCACTATGTTGCTTGCATATGACACCCGAAGTTAAAATATGTGTATTTTTACGTAACACAAAGAGAAAATACCCTAATTATAGAAAACGTTTATATTTTCCTGAAAACGAAATATTATCTTGTCTTCTGCAACGGTTAATTTTGCTGCACCCTGTATATATATTTCGATGTCAGAACAAAATATGCTGTTTTCACATTCTACACATCAGGATAGATACGAAAGGCACAAATTAGCAGAAAAATTATAAAATGATGAAGGTAGTAAGATATATCCTACATGACCGACTTTAACATTTACTTTATCGATGAGATCACGTGACGCACACCTTCTGTCAAAAATTGATTCTAATTACCACTGAGTTATTCACTTTTCTTATAATTTTCTTATTTCACGTAAAACTATTGGTTGGCAACCTTCTGACAATATATCATATGTCAATAGTTACATATTGAATTGTTACGAATTGTTGTGTATTATAATCTGTTTTGATCTATATCTTCCGAACTATTTAACATATTTTCACGAAATAAAGCTCAAACTGCAGTGCAGGCACATCTTTCATAGAGATCCCAAACAGGGATCCCTATGGTTGATATCAAGTACCTTATTCTTTACCATTTTTGGTACTACTTCTGTGTTTTTATCAAAATAACGCACATTTCACTTCACACCCCTTCCCTGAAACACCACTATGGTGCTTGCATATGACATCCGAAGTTCAAATATGTGTATTTTTACGTAACACAAAGAGAAAATACCCTAATTATAGAAAACGTTTATATTTTCCTGAAAACGAAATATTATCTTGTCTTTTGCAACGGTTAATTTTGCTGCACCCTGTATATATATTTCGATGTCAGAACAAAATATGCTGTTTTCACATTCTACACATCAGGATAGATACGAAAGGCACAAATTAGCAGAAAAATTATAAAATGATGAAGGTAGTAAGATATATCCTACATGACCGACTTTAAACTTTACCTTTTCGATGAGATCACGTGACGCACAAATTCTGTCAAAAATTGATTCCAATTACCACTGAGTTATTCACTTTTCTTATAATTTTCTTATTTCACGTAAAACTATTGGTTGGCAACCTTCTGACAATATATCATATGTCAATAGTTACATATTGAATTGTTACGAATTGTTGTGTATTATAATCTGTTTTGGTATCTATCTTCATAACTATTTAACATATTTTCACGAAATAAAGCTCAAACTGCAGTGCAGGCACATCTTTCATAGACACCCCAAACCGGAATCCCTATGGTTGATATCAAGTACCTTATTCTTTACCATTTTTGGTACTACTTTTGTGTTTTTATAAAAATAACGCATATTTCACTGCACACCCCTTCCCTGACACACCACTATGTTGCTTGCATATGACACCCGAAGTTAAAATATGTGTATTTTTACGTAACACAAAGAGAAAATACCCTAATTATAGAAAACGTTTATATTTTCCTGAAAACGAAATATTATCTTGTCTTCTGCAACGGTTAATTTTGCTGCACCCTGTATATATATTTCGATGTCAGAACAAAATATGCTGTTTTCACATTCTACACATCAGGATAGACACGAAAGGCACAAATTAGCAGAAAAATTATAAAATGATGAAGTAAGCAAGATATATAATACATGAAGGACTTTAACCCTTACCTTTTCAATGAGATCACATGACGCGCACCTTCTTTCAAAAATTGATTCGAATTACCACTGAGTTATTCACTTTTCTTATATATTTTTTATTTCACGTAAAACTGTCGGTTAGCAACCTTCTGACAATATATCATATGTCAATATGTACATATTGAATTGTTACGAATTGTTGTGTACTATAATCTGTTTTGATCTATATCTTCCGAACTATTTAACATATTTTCACGAAATAAAGCTCAAACTGCAGTGCAGGCATATCTTTCATAGAGATCCCAAACCGGGATTCCTGTGGTTGATATCAAGTACCTTATTCTTTACCATTTTTGGTAGTCCTTTTGTGTTTTTATCAAAATAACGCATATTTCACTGCACACCCCTTCCCTGAAACACCACTATGGTGCTTGCATATGACATCCGAAGTTCAAATATGTGTATTATTACGTAACACAAAGAGAAAATACCCTAATTATAGAAAACGTTTATATTTTCCTGAAAACGAAATATTATCTTGTCTTTTGCAACGGTTAATTTTGCTGCACCCTGTATATATATTTCGATGTCAGAACAAAATATGCTGTTTTCACATTCTACACATCAGGATAGATACGAAAGGCACAAATTAGCAGAAAAATTATAAAATGATGAAGGTAGTAAGATATATCCTACATGACCGACTTTAAACTTTACCTTTTCGATGAGATCACGTGACGCACACCTTCTGTCAAAAATTGATTCCAATTACCACTGAGTTATTCACTTTTCTTATAATTTTCTTATTTCACGTAAAACTATTGGTTGGCAACCTTCTGACAATATATCATATGTCAATAGTGACATATTGAATTGTTACGAATTGTTGTGTATTATAATCTGTTTTGGTATCTATCTTCATAACTATTTAACATATTTTCACGAAATAAAGCTCAAACTGCAGTGCAGGCACATCTTTCATAGACACCCCAAACCGGAATCCCTATGGTTGATATCAAGTACCTTATTCTTTACCATTTTTGGTACTACTTTTGTGTTTTTATAAAAATAACGCATATTTCACTGCACACCCCTTCCCTGACACACCACTATGTTGCTTGCATATGACACCCGAAGTTAAAATATGTGTATTTTTACGTAACACAAAGAGAAAATACCCTAATTATAGAAAACGTTTATATTTTCCTGAAAACGAAATATTATATTGTCTTCTGCAACGGTTAATTTTGCTGCACCCTGTATATATATTTCGATGTCAGAACAAAATATGCTGTTTTCACATTCTACACATCAGGATAGATACGAAAGGCACAAATTAGCAGAAAAATTATAAAATGATGAAGGTAGTAAGATATATCCTACATGACCGACTTTAACCTTTACTTTTTCGATGAGATCACGTGACGCACACCTTCTGTCAAAAATTGATTCTAATTACCACTGAGTTATTCACTTTTCTTATAATTTTCTTATTTCACGTAAAACTATTGGTTGGCAACCTTCTGACAATATATCATATGTCAATAGTTACATATTGAATTGTTACGAATTGTTGTGTATTATAATCTGTTTTGGTATCTATCTTCATAACTATTTAACATATCTTCACGAAATTCAGCTCAAACTGCAGTGCAGGCACATCTTTCATAGACACCACAAACCGGAATCCCTATTTTTGATATCAAGTACCTTATTCTTTACCATTTTTGGTACTACTTATGTGTTTTTATCAAAATAACGCATATTTCACTGCACACCCCTTCCCTGACACACCCCTATGTTGCTTGCATATGACACCCGAAGTTAAAATATGTGTATTTTTACTTAACACAAAGAGAAAATACCCTAATTATAGAAAACGTTTATATTTTCCTGAAAACGAAATATTATCTTGCCTTCTGCAACGGTTAATTTTGCTGCACCCTGTATATATATTTCGATGTCAGAACAAAATATGCTGTTTTCACATTCTACACATCAGGATAGACACGAAAGGCACAAATTAGCAGAAAAATTATAAAATGATGAAGTAAGCAAGATATATAATACATGAAGGACTTTAACCCTTACCTTTTCAATGAGATCACATGACGCGCACCTTTTTTCAAAAATTGATTCGAATTACCACTGAGTTATTCACTTTTCTTATATATTTTTTTATTTCACGTAAAACTGTCGGTTAGCAACCTTCTGACAATATATCATATGTCAATATGTACATATTGAATTGTTACGAATTGTTGTGTATTATAATCTGTTTTGATCTATATCTTCCGAACTATTTAACATATTTTCACGAAATAAAGCTTAATTTGCAGTGCAGGCACATCTTTCATAGAGATCCCAAACCGGGATCCCTATGGTTGATATCAAGTACCTTATTCTTTACCATTTTTGGTACTACTTTTGTGTTTTTTTTTTAAATAAAACTGCAAATCCCTATCCTGACACACCACTATGTTGCTTGCATATGACACCCGAAGTTCAAATATGTGTACTTTTACGTAACGCAAAGAGAAAATACCCTAATTATAGAAAACGTTTATATTTTCCGGAAAACGAAATATTATCTTGTCTTCTGCAACGGTAAATTTTGCTGCACCCTGTATATATATTTCGATGTCAGAACAAAATATGCTGTTTTCACATTCTACACATCAGGATAGATACGAAAGGCACAAATTAGCAGAAAAATTATAAAATGATGAAGTAAGCAAGATATATAATACATGAAGGACTTTAACCCTTACCTTTTCAATGAGATCACATGACGCGCACCTTCTCTCAAAAATTGATTCGAATTACCACTGAGTTATTCACTTTTCTTATATATTTTTTTTATTTCACGTAAAACTGTCGGTTAGCAACTTTCTGACAATATATCATATGTCAATATGTACATATTGAATTGTTACGAATTGTTGTGTATTATAATCTGTTTTGATCTATATCTTCCGAACTATTTAACATATTTTCACGAAATAAAGCTCAAACTGCAGTGCAGGCACATCTTTCATAGAGATCCCAAACCGGGATCCCTATGGTTGATATCAAGTACCTTATTCTTTACCATTTTTGGTACTACTTTTGTGTTTTTATCAAAATAACGCATATTTCACTGCACACCCCTTCCCTGAAACACCACTATGTTGCTTGCATATGACATCCGAAGTTCAAATATGTGTATTTTTACGTAACACAAAGAGAAAATACCCTAATTATAGAAAACGTTTATATTTTCCTGAAAACGAAATATTATCTTGTCTTTTGCAACGGTTAATTTTGCTGCACCCTGTATATATATTTTGATGTCAGAACAAAATATGCAGTTTTCACATTCTACACATCAGGATAGATACGAAAGGCACAAATTAGCAGAAAAATTATAAAATGATGAAGGTAGTAAGATATATCCTACATGACCGACTTTAACCTTTACTTTTTCGATGAGATCACGTGACGCACACCTTCTGTCAAAAATTGTTTCTAATTACCACTGAGTTATTCACTTTTCTTATAATTTTCTTATTTCACGTAAAACTATTGGTTGGCAACCTTCTGACAATATATCATATGTCAATAGTTACATATTGAATTGTTACGAATTGTTGTGTATTATAATCTGTTTTGGTATCTATCTTCATAACTATTTAACATATCTTCACGAAATTCAGCTCAAACTGCAGTGCAGGCACATCTTTCATAGACACCCCAAAACGGAATCCCTATGGTTGATATCAAGTACCTTATTCTTTACCATTTTTGGTACTACTTTTGTGTTTTTATCAAAATAACGCATATTTCACTGCACACCCCTTCCCTGACACACCACTATGGTGCTTGCATATGACACCCGAAGTTCAAATATGTGTATTATTACGTAACACAAAGAGAAAATACCCTAATTATAGAAAACGTTTATATTTTCCTGAAAACGAAATATTATCTTGTCTTTTGCAACGGTTAATTTTGCTGCACCCTGTATATATATTTCGATGTCAGAACAAAATATGCTGTTTTCACATTCTACACATCAGGATAGATACGAAAGGCAAAAATTAGCAGAAAAATTATAAAATGATGAAGGTAGTAAGATATATCCTACATGACCGACTTTAACCTTTACCTTTTCGATGAGATCACGTGACGCACACCTTCTGTCAAAAATTGATTCCAATTACCACTGAGTTATTCACTTTTCTTATAATTTTCTTATTTCACGTAAAACTGTTGGTTGGCAAACTTCTGACAATATATCATATGTCGATACTTACATATTGAATTGTTACAAATTGTTGTGTATTACAATCTGTTTTGATCTATATCTTCCGAACTATTTAACATATTTTCACGAAATAAAGCTCAAACTGCAGTGCAGGCACATCTTTCATAGAGATCCCAAACCGGGATCCCTATGGTTGATATCAAGTACCTTATTCTTTACCATTTTTGGTACTACTTTTGTGTTTTTTTTTAAATAAAACTGCAAATCCCTATCCTGACACACCACTATGTTGCTTGCATATGACACCCGAAGTTAAAATATGTGTACTTTTACGTAACGCGAAGAGAAAATACCCTAGTTATAGAAAACGTTTATATTTTCCGGAAAACGAAATATTATCTTGTCTTCTGCAACGGTTAATTTTGCTGCACCCTGTATATATATTTCGATGTCAGAACAAAATATGCTGTTTTCACATTCTACACATCAGGATAGATACGAAAGGCACAAATTAGCAGAAAAATTATAAAATGATGAAGGTAGTAAGATATATCCTACATGACCGACTTTAACCTTTACTTTTTCGATGAGATCACGTGACGCACACCTTCTATCAAAAATTGTTTCTAATTACCACTGAGTTATTCACTTTTCTTATAATTTTCTTATTTCACGTAAAACTATTGGTTGGCAACCTTCTGACAATATATCATATGTCAATAGTTACATATTGAATTGTTACGAATTGTTGTGTATTATAATCTGTTTTGGTATCTATCTTCATAACTATTTAACATATCTTCACGAAATTCAGCTCAAACTGCAGTGCAGGCACATCTTTCATAGACACCCCAAACCGGAATCCCTATGGTTGATATCAAGTACCTTATTCTTTACCATTTTTGGTACTACTTTTGTGTTTTTATCAAAATAACGCATATTTCACTGCACACCCCTTCCCTGACACACCCCTATGTTGCTTGCATATGACACCCGAAGTTAAAATATGTGTATTTTTACGTAACACAAAGAGAAAATACCCTAATTATAGAAAAAGTTTATATTTTCCTGAAAACGAAATATTATCTTGTCTTCTGCAAAGGTTAATTTTGCTGCACCCTGTATATATATTTCGATGTCAGAACAAAATATGCTGTTTTCACATTCTACACATCAGGATAGATACGAAAGGCACAAATTAGCAGAAAAATTATAAAATGATGAAGTAAGCAAGATATATAATACATGAAGTACTTTAACCTTTACCTTTTCGATGAGATCAAGTGACGCACACCTTCTGTCAAAAATTGATTCCAATTACCACTGAGTTATTCACTTTTCTTATAATTTTCTTATTTCACGTAAAACTATTGGTTGGCAACCTTCTGACAATATATCATATGTCAATAGTTACATATTGAATTGTTACGATTTGTTGTGTATTATAATCTGTTTTGGTATCTATCTTCATAACTATTTAACATATTTTCACGAAATAAAGCTCAAACTGCAGTGCAGGCACATCTTTCATAGACACCCCAAACCGGAATCCCTATGGTTGATATCAAGTACGTTATTCTTTACCATTTTTGGTACTACTTTTGTGTTTTTATAAAAATAACGCATATTTCACTGCACACCCCTTCCCTGACACACCACTATGTTGCTTGCATATGACACCCGAAGTTAAAATATGTGTACTTTTACGTAACACAAAGAGAAAATACCCTAATTATAGAAAACGTTTATATTTTCCTGAAAACGAAATATTATCTTGTCTTCTGCAACGGTTAATTTTGCTGCACCCTGTATATATATTTCGATGTCAGAACAAAATATGCTGTTTTCACATTCTACACATCAGGATAGATACGAAAGGCACAAATTAGCAGAAAAATTATAAAATGATGAAGGTAGTAAGATATATCCTACATGACCGACTTTAACCTTTACTTTTTCGATGAGATCACGTGACGCACACCTTCTGTCAAAAATTGATTCTAATTACCACTGAGTTATTCACTTTTCTTATAATTTTCTTATTTCATGTAAAACTATTGGTTGGCAACCTTCTGACAATATATCATATGCCAATAGTTACATATTGAATTGTTACGAATTGTTGTGTATTATAATCTGTTTTGATCTATATCTTCCGAACTATTTAACATATTTTCACGAAATAAAGCTCAAACTGCTGTGCAGGCACATCTTTCATAGAGATCCCAAACCGGGATTCCTATGGTTGATATCAAGTACCTTATTCTTTACCATTTTTGGTAGTACTTTTGTGTTTTTATCAAAATAACGCATATTTCACTGCACACCCCTTCCCTGAAACACCACTATGGTGCTTGCATATGACATCCGAAGTTCAAATATGTGTATTATTACGTAACACAAAGAGAAAATACCCTAATTATAGAAAACGTTTATATTTTCCTGAAAACGAAATATTATCTTGTCTTTTGCAACGGTTAATTTTGCTGCACCCTGTATATATATTTCGATGTCAGAACAAAATATGCTGTTTTCACATTCTACACATCAGGATAGATACGAAAGGCACAAATTAGCAGAAAAATTATAAAATGATGAAGGTAGTAAGATACATCCTACATGACCGACTTTAAACTTTACCTTTTCGATGAGATCACGTCACGCACACCTTCTGTCAAAAATTGATTCCAATTACCACTGAGTTATTCACTTTTCTTATAATTTTCTTATTTCACGTAAAACTATTGGTTGGCAACCTTCTGACAATATATCATATGTCAATAGTTACATATTGAATTGTTACGAATTGTTGTGTATTATAATCTGTTTTGGTATCTATCTTCATAACTATTTAACATATTTTCACGAAATAAAGCTCAAACTGCAGTGCAGGCACATCTTTCATAGACACCCCAAACCGGAATCCCTATGGTTGATATCAAGTACCTTATTATTTACCATTTTTGGTACTGCTTTTGTGTTTTTATAAAAATAACGCATATTTCACTGCACACCCCTTCCCTGACACACCACTATGTTGCTTGCATATGACACCCGAAGTTAAAATATGTGTATTTTTACGTAACACAAAGAGAAAATACCCTAATTATAGAAAACGTTTATATTTTCCTGAAAACGAAATATTATCTTGTCTTCTGCAACGGTTAATTTTGCTGCACCCTGTATATATATTTCGATGTCAGAACAAAATATGCTGTTTTCACATTCTACACATCAGGATAGACACGAAAGGCAAAAATTAGCAGAAAAATTATAAAATGATGAAGTAAGCAAGATATATAATACATGAAGGACTTTAACCCTTACCTTTTCAATGAGATCACATGACGCGCACCTTCTTTCAAAAATTGATTCGAATTACCACTGAGTTATTCACTTTTCTTATATATTTTTTTATTTCACGTAAAACTGTCGGTTAGCAACCTTCTGACAATATATCATATGTCAATATGTACATATTGAATTGTTACGAATTGTTGTGTATTATAATCTGTTTTGATCTATATCTTCCGAACTATTTAACATATTTTCACGAAATAAAGCTCAAACTGCAGTGCAGGCACATCTTTCATAGAGATCCCAAACCGGGATCCCTATGGTTGATATCAAGTACCTTATTCTTTACCATTTTTGGTAGTACTTTTGTGTTTTTATCAAAATAACGCATATTTCACTGCACACCCCTTCCCTGAAACACCACTATGGTGCTTGCATATGACATCCGAAGTTCAAATATGTGTATTATTACGTAACACAAAGAGAAAATACCCTAATTATAGAAAACGTTTATATTTTCCTGAAAACGAAATATTATCTTGTCTTCTGCAACGGTTAATTTTGCTGCACCCTGTATATATATTTCGATGTCAGAACAAAATATGCTGTTTTCACATTCTACACATCAGGATAGATACGAAAGGCACAAATTAGCAGAAAAATTATAAAATGATGAAGGTAGTAAGATATATCCTACATGACCGACTTTATCCTTTACCTTTTCGATGAGATCACGTGACGCACACCTTCTGTCAAAAATTGATTCCAATTACCACTGAGTTATTCACTTTTCTTATAATTTTCTTATTTCACGTAAAACTGTTGGTTGGCAACATTCTGACAATATATCATATGTCGATACTTACATATTGAATTGTTACGAATTGTTGTGTATTACAATCTGTTTTGATCTATATCTTCCGAACTATTTAACATATTTTCACGAAATAAAGCTCAAACTGCAGTGCAGGCACATCTTTCATAGAGATCCCAAACCGGGATCCCTATGGTTGATATCAAGTACCTTATTCTTTACCATTTTTGGTACTACTTTTGTGTTTTTTTTTAAATAAAACTGCAAATCCGTTTCCTGACACACCACTATGTTGCTTGCATATGACACCCGAAGTTCAAATATGTGTACTTTTACGTAACGCAAAGAGAAAATACCCTAATTATAGAAAACGTTTATATTTTCCTGAAAACGAAATATTATCTTGTCTTCTGCAACGGTTAATTTTGCTGCACCCTGTATATATATTTCGATGTCAGAACAAAATATGCTGTTTTCACATTCTACACATCAGGATAGACACGAAAGGCACAAATTAGCAGAAAAATTATAAAATGATGAAGTAAGCAAGATATATAATACATGAAGGACTTTAACCCTTACCTTTTCAATGAGATCACATGACGCGCACCTTCTTTCAAAAATTGATTCGAATTACCACTGAGTTATTCACTTTTCTTATATATTTTTTTATTTCAAGTAAAACTGTCGGTTAGCAACCTTCTGACAATATATCATATGTCAATATGTACATATTGAATTGTTACGAATTGTTGTGTATTATAATCTGTTTTGATCTATATCTTCATAACTATTTAACATATTTTCACGAAATAAAGCTCAAACTGCAGTGCAGGCACATCTTTCATAGACACCCCAAACCGGAATCCCTATGGTTGATATCAAGTACCTTATTCTTTACCATTTTTGGTACTACTTTTGTGTTTTTATCAAAATAACGCATATTTCACTGCACACCCCTTCCCTGACACAAAACTATGTTGCTTGCATATGACACCCGAAGTTAAAATATGTGTATTTTTACGTAACACAAAGAGAAAATACCCTAATTATAGAAAACGTTTATATTTTCCTGAAAACGAAATATTATCTTGTCTTCTGCAACGGTTAATTTTGCTGCACCCTGTATATATATTTCGATGTCAGAACAAAATATGCTGTTTTCACATTCTACACATCAGGATAGACACGAAAGGCAAAAATTAGCAGAAAAATTATAAAATGATGAAGTAAGCAAGATATATAATACTTGAAGGACTTTAACCCTTACCTTTTCAATGAGATCACATGACGCGCACCTTCTTTCAAAAATTGATTCGAATTACCACTAAGTTATTCACTTTTCTTATATATTTTTTTATTTAACGTAAAACTGTCGGTTAGCAACCTTTTGACAATATATCATATGTCAATATGAACATATTGAATTGTTACGAATTGTTGTGTATTATAATCTGTTTTGATCTATATCTTCCGAACTATTTAACATATTTTCACGAAATAAAGCTCAAACTGCAGTGCAGGCACATCTTTCATAGAGATCCCAAACCGAGCTCATTATGGTTGATATCAAGTACCTTATTCTTTACCATTTTTGGTACTACTTTTGTGTTTTTATCAAAATAACGCATATTTCACTGCACACCCCTTCCCTGAAACACCACTATGTTGCTTGCATATGACATCCGAAGTTCAAATATGTGTATTTTTACGTAACACAAAGAGAAAATACCCTAATTATAGAAAACGTTTATATTTTCCTGAAAACGAAATATTATCTTGTCTTCTGCAACGGTTAATTTTGCTGCACCCTGTATATATATTTCGATGTCAGAACAAAATATGCTGTTTTCACATTCTACACATCAGGATAGATACGAAAGGCACAAATTAGCAGAAAAATTATAAAATGATGAAGGTAGTAAGATATATCCTACATGACCGACTTTAACCTTTACCTTTTCGATGAGATCACGTGACGCACACCTTCTGTCAAAAATTGATTCCAATTACCACTGAGATATTCACTTTTCTTATAATTTTCTTATTTCACGTAACACTATTGGTTGGCAACCTTCTGACAATATATCATATGTCAATAGTTACATATTGAATTGTTACGAATTGTTGTGTATTATAATCTGTTTTGGTATCTATCTTCATAACTATTTAACATATCTTCACGAAATTCAGCTCAAACTGCAGTGCAGGCACATCTTTCATAGACACCCCAAACCGGAATCCCTATGGTTGATATCAAGTACCTTATTCTTTACCATTTTTGGTACTACTTTTGTGTTTTTATAAAAATAACGCATATTTCACTGCACACCCCTTCCCTGACACACCCCTATGTTGCTTGCATATGACACCCGAAGTTAAAATATGTGTATTTTTACGTAACACAAAGAGAAAATACCCTAATTATAGAAAACGTTTATATTTTCCTGAAAACGAAATATTATCTTGTCTTCTGCAACGGTTAATTTTGCTGCACCCTGTATATATATTTCGATGTCAGAACAAAATATGCTGTTTTCACATTCTACACATCAGGATAGATACGAAAGGCACAAATTAGCAGAAAAATTATAAAATGATGAAGGTAGTAAGATATATCCTACATGACCGACTTTAACCTTTACTTTTTCGATGAGATCACGTGACGCACACCTTCTGTCAAAAATTGATTCTAATTACCACTGAGTTATTCACTTTTCTTATAATTTTCTTATTTCACGTAAAACTATTGGTTGGCAACCTTCTGACAATATATCATATGCCAATAGTTACATATTGAATTGTTACGAATTGTTGTGTATTATAATCTGTTTTGGTATCTATCTTCATAACTATTTAACATATCTTCACGAAATTCAGCTCAAACTGCAGTGCAGGCACATCTTTCATAGACACCCCAAACCGGAATCCCTATGGTTGATACCAAGTACCTTATTCTTTACCATTTTTGGTACTACTTTTGTGTTTTTATCAAAATAACGCATATTGCACTGCACACCCCTTCCCTGACACACCCCTATGTTGCTTGCATATGACACCCGAAGTTAAAATATGTGTATTTTTACGTAACACAAAGAGAAAATACCCTAATTATAGAAAACGTTTATATTTTCCTGAAAACGAAATATTATCTTGTCTTCTGCAACGGTTAATTTTGCTGCACCCTGTATATATATTTCGATGTCAGAACAAAATATGCTGTTTTCACATTCTACACATCAGGATAGACACGAAAGGCACAAATTAGCAGAAAAATTATAAAATGATGAAGTAAGCAAGATATATAATACATGAAGGACTTTAACCCTTACCTTTTCAATGAGATCACGTGACGCACACCTTCTGTCAAAAATTGATTCCAATTACCACTCAGTTATTCACTTTTCTTATAATTTTCTTATTTCACGTAAAACTGTTGGTTGGCAACATTCTGACAATATATCATATGTCGATACTTACATATTGAATTGTTACGAATTGTTGTGTATTACAATCTGTTTTGATCTATATCTTCCGAACTATTTAACATATTTTCACGAAATAAAGCTCAAACTGCAGTGCAGGCACATCTTTCATAGAGATCCCAAACCGGGATCCCTATGGTTGATATCAAGTACCTTATTCTTTACCATTTTTGGTACTACTTTTGTGTTTTTATCAAAATAACGCATATTTCACTGCACACCCCTTCCCTGAAACACCACTATGTTGCTTGCATATGACATCCGAAGTTCAAATATGTGTATTTTTACGTAACACAAAGAGAAAATACCCTAATTATAGAAAACGTTTATATTTTCCTGAAAACGAAATATTATCTTGTCTTTTGCAACGGTTAATTTTGCTGCACCCTGTATATATATTTTGATGTCAGAACAAAATATGCTGTTTTCACATTCTACACATCAGGATAGATACGAAAGGCAGAAATTAGCAGAAAAATTATAAAATGATGAAGGTAGTAAGATATATCCTACATGACCGACTTTAACCTTTACTTTTTCGATGAGATCACGTGACGCACACCTTCTGTCAAAAATTGTTTCTAATTACCACTGAGTTATTCACTTTTCTTATAATTTTCTTATTTCACGTAAAACTATTGGTTGGCAACCTTCTGACAATATATCATATGCCAATAGTTACATATTGAATTGTTACGAATTGTTGTGTATTATAATCTGTTTTGGTATCTATCTTCATAACTATTTAACATATCTTCACGAAATTCAGCTCAAACTGCAGTGCAGGCACATCTTTCATAGACACCCCAAACCGGAATCCCTATGGTTGATATCAAGTACCTTATTCTTTACCATTTTTGGTACTACTTTTGTGTTTTTATCAAAATAACGCATATTTCACTGCACACCCCTTCCCTGACACACCCCTATGTTGCTTGCATATGACATCCGAAGTTCAAATATGTGTATTTTTACGTAACACAAAGAGAAAATACCCTAATTATAGAAAACGTTTATATTTTCCTGAAAACGAAATATTATCTTGTCTTCTGCAACGGTTAATTTTGCTGCACCCTGTATATATATTTCGATGTCAGAACAAAATATGCTGTTTTCACATTCTACACATCAGGATAGACACGAAAGGCACAAATTAGCAGAAAAATTATAAAATGATGAAGTAAGCAAGATATATAATACATGAAGGACTTTAACCCTTACCTTTTCAATGAGATCACGTGACGCACACCTTCTGTCAAAAATTGATTCCAATTACCACTGAGTTATTCACTTTTCTTATAATTTTCTTATTTCACGTAAAACTGTTGGTTGGCAACATTCTGACAATATATCATATGTCGATACTTACATATTGAATTGTTACGAATTGTTGTGTATTACAATCTGTTTTGATCTATATCTTCCGAACTATTTAACATATTTTCACGAAATAAAGCTCAAACTGCAGTGCAGGCACATCTTTCATAGAGATCCCAAACCGGGATCCCTATGGTTGATATCAAGTACCTTATTCTTTAAAATTTTTGGTACTACTTTTGTGTTTTTTTTTTTTAAATAAAACTGCAAATCCGTTTCCTGACACACCACTATGTTGCTTGCATATGACACCCGAAGTTCAAATATGTGTACTTTTACGTAACGCAAAGAGAAAATACCCTAATTATAGAAAACGTTTATATTTTCCTGAAAACGAAATATTATCTTGTCTTCTGCAACGGTTAATTTTGCTGCACCCTGTATATATATTTTGATGTCAGAACAAAATATGCTGTTTTCACATTCTACACATCAGGATAGATACGAAAGGCACAAATTAGCAGAAAAATTATAAAATGATGAAGTAAGCAAGATATATAATACATGAAGTACTTTAACCTTTACCTTTTCGATGAGAACACGTGACGCACACCTTCTGTCAAAAATTGATTCCAATTACCACTGAGTTATTCACTTTTCTTATAATTTTCTTATTTCACGTAAAACTATTGGTTGGCAACCTTCTGACAATATATCATATGTCAATAGTTACATATTGAATTGTTACGAATTGTTGTGTATTACAATCTGTTTTGATCTATATCTTCCGAACTATTTAACATATTTTCACGAAATAAAGCTCAAACTGCAGTGCAGGCACATCTTTCATAGAGATCCCAAACCGGGATCCCTATGGTTGATATCAAGTACCTTATTCTTTAAAATTTTTGGTACTACTTTTGTGTTTTTTTTTTTTTTTAAATAAAACTGCAAATCCGTTTCCTGACACACCACTATGTTGCTTGCATATGACACCCGAAGTTCAAATATGTGTACTTTTACGTAACGCAAAGAGAAAATACCCTAATTATAGAAAACGTTTATATTTTCCTGAAAACGAAATATTATCTTGTCTTCTGCAACGGTTAATTTTGCTGCACCCTGTATATATATTTCGATGTCAGAACAAAATATGCTGTTTTCACATTCTACACATCAGGATAGACACGAAAGGCACAAATTAGCAGAAAAATTATAAAATGATGAAGTAAGCAAGATATATAATACATGAAGGACTTTAACCCTTACCTTTTCAATGAGATCACATGACGCGCACCTTCTTTCAAAAATTGATTCGAATTACCACTGAGTTATTCACTTTTCTTATATATTTTTTTATTTCAAGTAAAACTGTCGGTTAGCAACCTTCTGACAATATATCATATGTCAATATGTACATATTGAATTGTTACGAATTGTTGTGTATTATAATCTGTTTTGATCTATATCTTCATAACTATTTAACATATTTTCACGAAATAAAGCTCAAACTGCAGTGCAGGCACATCTTTCATAGACACCCCAAACCGGAATCCCTATGGTTGATATCAAGTACCTTATTCTTTACCATTTTTGGTACTACTTTTGTGTTTTTATCAAAATAACGCATATTTCACTGCACACCCCTTCCCTGACACACCACTATGTTGCTTGCATATGACATCCGAAGTTCAAATATGTGTATTTTTACGTAACACAAAGAGAAAATACCCTAATTATAGAAAACGTTTATATTTTCCTGAAAACGAAATATTATCTTGTCTTTTGCAACGGTTAATTTTGCTGCACCCTGTATATATATTTTGATGTCAGAACAAAATATGCTGTTTTCACATTCTACACATCAGGATAGATACGAAAGGCACAAATTAGCAGAAAAATTATAAAATGATGAAGGTAGTAAGATATATCCTACATGACCGACTTTAACCTTTACTTTTTCGATGAGATCACGTGACGCACACCTTCTGTCAAAAATTGTTTCTAATTACCACTGAGTTATTCACTTTTCTTATAATTTTCTTATTTCACGTAAAACTATTGGTTGGCAACCTTCTGACAATATATCATATATCAATAGTTACATATTGAATTGTTACGAATTGTTGTGTATTATAATCTGTTTTGGTATCTATCTTCATAACTATTTAACATATCTTCACGAAATTCAGCTCAAACTGCAGTGCAGGCACATCTTTCATAGACACCCCAAACCGGAATCCCTATGGTTGATATCAAGTACCTTATTCTTTACCATTTTTGGTACTACTTTTGTGTTTTTATCAAAATAACGCATATTTCACTGCACACCCCTTCCCTGACACACCCCTATGTTGCTTGCATATGACACCCGAAGTTCAAATATGTGTATTTTTACGTAACACAAAGAGAAAATACCCTAATTATAGAAAACGTTTATATTTTCCTGAAAACGAAATATTATCTTGTCTTCTGCAACGGTTAATTTTGCTGCACCCTGTATATATATTTCGATGTCAGAACAAAATATGCTGTTTTCACATTCTACACATCAGGATAGATACGAAAGGCACAAATTAGCAGAAAAATTATAAAATGATGAAGTAAGCAAGATATATAATACATGAAGTACTTTAACCTTTACCTTTTCGATGAGATCACGTGACGCACACCTTCTGTCAAAAATTGATTCCAATTACCACTGAGTTATTCACTTTTCTTATAATTTTCTTATTTCACGTAAAACTATTGGTTGGCAACCTTCTGACAATATATCATATGTCAATAGTTACATATTGAATTGTTACGAATTGTTGTGTATTATAATCTGTTTTGGTATCTATCTTCATAACTATTTAACATATTTTCACGAAATTCAGCTCAAACTGCAGTGCAGGCACATCTTTCATAGACACCCCAAACCGGAATCCCTATGGTTGATATCAAGTACCTTATTCTTTACCATTTTTGGTACTACTTTTGTGTTTTTATCAAAATAACGCATATTTCACTGCACACCCCTTCCCTGACACACCCCTATGTTGCTTGCATATGACACCCGAAGTTAAAATATGTGTATTTTTACGTAACACAAAGAGAAAATACCCTAATTATAGAAAACGTTTATATTTTCCTGAAAACGAAATATTATCTTGTCTTCTGCAACGGTTAATTTTGCTGCACCCTGTATATATATTTCGATGTCAGAACAAAATATGCTGTTTTCACATTCTACACATCAGGATAGACACGAAAGGCACAAATTAGCAGAAAAATTATAAAATGATGAAGTAAGCAAGATATATAATACATGAAGGACTTTAACCCTTACCTTTTCAATGAGATCACGTGACGCACACCTTCTGTCAAAAATTGATTCCAATTACCACTGAGTTATTCACTTTTCTTATAATTTTCTTATTTCACGTAAAACTGTTGGTTGGCAACATTCTGACAATATATCATATGTCGATACTTACATATTGAATTGTTACGAATTGTTGTGTATTACAATCTGTTTTGATCTATATCTTCCGAACTATTTAACATATTTTCACGAAATAAAGCTCAAACTGCAGTGCAGGCACATCTTTCATAGAGATCCCAAACCGGGATCCCTATGGTTGATATCAAGTACCTTATTCTTTAAAATTTTTGGTACTACTTTTGTGTTTTTTTTTTTTTAAATAAAACTGCAAATCCGTTTCCTGACACACCACTATGTTGCTTGCATATGACACCCGAAGTTCAAATATGTGTACTTTTACGTAACGCAAAGAGAAAATACCCTAATTATAGAAAACGTTTATATTTTCCTGAAAACGAAATATTATCTTGTCTTCTGCAACGGTTAATTTTGCTGCACCCTGTATATATATTTCGATGTCAGAACAAAATATGCTGTTTTCACATTCTACACATCAGGATAGACACGAAAGGCACAAATTAGCAGAAAAATTATAAAATGATGAAGTAAGCAAGATATATAATACATGAAGGACTTTAACCCTTACCTTTTAATGAGATCACATGACGCGCACCTTCTTTCAAAAATTGATTCGAATTACCACTGAGTTATTCACTTTTCTTATATATTTTTTTTATTTCACGTAAAACTGTCGGTTAGCAACTTTCTGACAATATATCATATGTCAATATGTACATATTGAATTGTTACGAATTGTTGTGTATTATAATCTGTTTTGATCTATATCTTCCGAACTATTTAACATATTTTCACGAAATAAAGCTCAAACTGCAGTGCAGGCACATCTTTCATAGAGATCCCAAACCGGGATCCCTATGGTTGATATCAAGTACCTTATTCTTTACCATTTTTGGTACTACTTTTGTGTTTTTATCAAAATAACGCATATTTCACTGCACACCCCTTCCCTGAAACACCACTATGGTGCTTGCATATGACATCCGAAGTTCAAATATGTGTATTTTTACGTAACACAAAGAGAAAATACCCTAATTATAGAAAACGTTTATATTTTCCTGAAAACGAAATATTATCTTGTCTTTTGCAACGGTTAATTTTGCTGCACCCTGTATATATATTTTGATGTCAGAACAAAATATGCTGTTTTCACATTCTACACATCAGGATAGATACGAAAGGCACAAATTAGCAGAAAAATTATAAAATGATGAAGTAAGCAAGATATATAATACATGAAGTACTTTAACCTTTACCTTTTCGATGAGATCACGTGACGCACACCTTCTGTCAAAAATTGATTCCAATTACCACTGAGTTATTCACTTTTCTTATAATTTTCTTATTTCACGTAAAACTATTGGTTGGCAACCTTCTGACAATATATCATATGTCAATAGTTACATATTGAATTGTTACGAATTGTTGTGTATTACAATCTGTTTTGATCTATATCTTCCGAACTATTTAACATATTTTCACGAAATAAAGCTCAAACTGCAGTGCAGGCACATCTTTCATAGAGATCCCAAACCGGGATCCCTATGGTTGATATCAAGTACCTTATTCTTTAAAATTTTTGGTACTACTTTTGTGTTTTTTTTTTTAAATAAAACTGCAAATCCGTTTCCTGACACACCACTATGTTGCTTGCATATGACACCCGAAGTTCAAATATGTGTACTTTTACGTAACGCAAAGAGAAAATACCCTAATTATAGAAAACGTTTATATTTTCCTGAAAACGAAATATTATCTTGTCTTCTGCAACGGTTAATTTTGCTGCACCCTGTATATATATTTCGATGTCAGAACAAAATATGCTGTTTTCACATTCTACACATCAGGATAGACACGAAAGGCACAAATTAGCAGAAAAATTATAAAATGATGAAGTAAGCAAGATATATAATACATGAAGGACTTTAACCCTTACCTTTTCAATGAAATCACATGACGCGCACCTTCTTTCAAAAATTGATTCGAATTACCACTGAGTTATTCACTTTTCTTATATATTTTTTTATTTCAAGTAAAACTGTCGGTTAGCAACCTTCTGACAATATATCATATGTCAATATGTACATATTGAATTGTTACGAATTGTTGTGTATTATAATCTGTTTTGATCTATATCTTCATAACTATTTAACATATTTTCACGAAATAAAGCTCAAACTGCAGTGCAGGCACATCTTTCATAGACACCCCAAACCGGAATCCCTATGGTTGATATCAAGTACCTTATTCTTTACCATTTTTGGTACTACTTTTGTGTTTTTATCAAAATAACGCATATTTCACTGCACACCCCTTCCCTGAAACACCACTATGTTGCTTGCATATGACATCCGAAGTTCAAATATGTGTATTTTTACGTAACACAAAGAGAAAATACCCTAATTATAGAAAACGTTTATATTTTCCTGAAAACGAAATATTATCTTGTCTTTTGCAACGGTTAATTTTGCTGCACCCTGTATATATATTTTGATGTCAGAACAAAATATGCTGTTTTCACATTCTACACATCAGGATAGATACGAAAGGCACAAATTAGCAGAAAAATTATAAAATGATGAAGGTAGTAAGATATATCCTACATGACCGACTTTAACCTTTACTTTTTCGATGAGATCACGTGACGCACACCTTCTGTCAAAAATTGTTTCTAATTACCACTGAGTTATTCACTTTTCTTATAATTTTCTTATTTCACGTAAAACTATTGGTTGGCAACCTTCTGACAATATATCATATATCAATAGTTACATATTGAATTGTTACGAATTGTTGTGTATCATAATCTGTTTTGGTATCTATCTTCATAACTATTTAACATATCTTCACGAAATTCAGCTCAAACTGCAGTGCAGGCACATCTTTCATAGACACCCCAAACCGGAATCCCTATGGTTGATATCAAGTACCTTATTCTTTACCATTTTTGGTACTACTTTTGTGTTTTTATCAAAATAACGCATATTTCACTGCACACCCCTTCCCTGACACACCCCTATGTTGCTTGCATATGACACCCGAAGTTCAAATATGTGTATTTTTACGTAACACAAAGAGAAAATACCCTAATTATAGAAAACGTTTATATTTTCCTGAAAACGAAATATTATCTTGTCTTCTGCAACGGTTAATTTTGCTGCACCCTGTATATATATTTCGATGTCAGAACAAAATATGCTGTTTTCACATTCTACACATCAGGATAGATACGAAAGGCACAAATTAGCAGAAAAATTATAAAATGATGAAGTAAGCAAGATATATAATACATGAAGTACTTTAACCTTTACCTTTTCGATGAGATCACGTGACGCACACCTTCTGTCAAAAATTGATTCCAATTACCACTGAGTTATTCACTTTTCTTATAATTTTCTTATTTCACGTAAAACTATTGGTTGGCAACCTTCTGACAATATATCATATGTCAATAGTTACATATTGAATTGTTACGAATTGTTGTGTATTATAATCTGTTTTGGTATCTATCTTCATAACTATTTAACATATTTTCACGAAATAAAGCTCAAACTGCAGTACAGGCACATCTTTCATAGACACCCCAAACCGGAATCCCTATGGTTGATATCAAGTACGTTATTCTTTACCATTTTTGGTACTACTTTTGTGTTTTTATAAAAATAACGCATATTTCACTGCACACCCCTTCCCTGACACACCACTATGTTGCTTGCATATGACACCCGAAGTTAAAATATGTGTATTTTTACGTAACACAAAGAGAAAATACCCTAATTATAGAAAACGTTTATATTTTCCTGAAAACGAAATATTATCTTGTCTTCTGCAACGGTTAATTTTGCTGCACCCTGTATATATATTTCGATGTCAGAACAAAATATGCTGTTTTCACATTCTACACATCAGGATAGATACGAAAGGCACAAATTAGCAGAAAAATTATAAAATGATGAAGGTAGTAAGATATATTCTACATGACCGACTTTAACCTTTACTTTTTCGATGAGATCACGTGACGCACACCTTCTGTCAAAAATTGATTCTAATTACCACTGAGTTATTCACTTTTCTTATAATTTTCTTATTTCACGTAAAACTATTGGTTGGCAACCTTCTGACAATATATCATATGCCAATAGTTACATATTGAATTGTTACGAATTGTTGTGTATTATAATCTGTTTTGGTATCTATCTTCATAACTATTTAACATATCTTCACGAAATTCAGCTCAAACTGCAGTGCAGGCACATCTTTCATAGACACCCCAAACCGGAATCCCTATGGTTGATATCAAGTACCTTATTCTTTACCATTTTTGGTACTACTTTTGTGTTTTTATCAAAATAACGCATATTTCACTGCACACCCCTTCCCTGACACACCCCTATGTTGCTTGCATATGACACCCGAAGTTAAAATATGTGTATTTTTACGTAACACAAAGAGAAAATACCCTAATTATAGAAAACGTTTATATTTTCCTGAAAACGAAATATTATCTTGTCTTCTGCAACGGTTAATTTTGCTGCATCCTGTATATATATTTCGATGTCAGAACAAAATATGCTGTTTTCACATTCTACACATCAGGATAGACACGAAAGGCAAAAATTAGCAGAAAAATTATAAAATGATGAAGTAAGCAAGATATATAATACTTGAAGGACTTTAACCCTTACCTTTTCAATGAGATCACATGACGCGCACCTTCTTTCAAAAATTGATTCGAATTACCACTAAGTTATTCACTTTTCTTATATATTTTTTTATTTAACGTAAAACTGTCGGTTAGCAACCTTTTGACAATATATCATATGTCAATATGAACATATTGAATTGTTACGAATTGTTGTGTATTATAATCTGTTTTGATCTATATCTTCCGAACTATTTAACATATTTTCACGAAATAAAGCTCAAACTGCAGTGCAGGCACACCTTTCATAGAGATCCCAAACCGGGATCATTATGGTTGATACCAAGTACCTTATTCTTTACCATTTTTGGTACTACTTTTGTGTTTTTATCAAAATAACGCATATTTCACTGCACACCCCTTCCCTGACACACCACTATGTTGCTTGCATATGACATCCGAAGTTAAAATATGTGTATTTTTACGTAACACAAAGAGAAAATACCCTAATTATAGAAAACGTTTATATTTTCCTGAAAACGAAATATTATCTTGTCTTCTGCAACGGTTAATTTTGCTGCACCCTGTATATATATTTCGATGTCAGAACAAGATATGCTGTTTTCACATTCTACACATCAGGATAGACACGAAAGGCAAAAATTAGCAGAAAAATTATAAAATGATGAAGTAAGCAAGATATATAATACTTGAAGGACTTTAACCCTTACCTTTTCAATGAGATCACATGACGCGCACCTTCTTTCAAAAATTGATTCGAATTACCACTAAGTTATTCACTTTTCTTATATATTTTTTTATTTAACGTAAAACTGTCGGTTAGCAACCTTTTGACAATATATCATATGTCAATATGAACATATTGAATTGTTACGAATTGTTGTGTATTATAATCTGTTTTGATCTATATCTTCCGAACTATTTAACATATTTTCACGAAATAAAGCTCAAACTGCAGTGCAGGCACATCTTTCATAGACACCCCAAACCGGAATCCCTATGGTTGATATCAAGTACCTTATTCTTTACCATTTTTGGTACTACTTTTGTGTTTTTTTTTTAAATAAAACTGCAAATCCGTTTCCTGACACACCACTATGTTGCTTGCATATGACACCCGAAGTTCAAATATGTGTACTTTTACGTAACGCAAAGAGAAAATACCCTAATTATAGAAAACGTTTATATTTTCCTGAAAACGAAATATTATCTTGTCTTCTGCAACGGTTAATTTTGCTGCACCCTGTATATATATTTCGATGTCAGAACAAAATATGCTGTTTTCACATTCTACACATCAGGATAGACACGAAAGGCACAAATTAGCAGAAAAATTATAAAATGATGAAGTAAGCAAGATATATAATACATGAAGGACTTTAACCCTTACCTTTTCAATGAGATCACATGGCGCGCACCTTCTTTCAAAAATTGATTCGAATTACCACTGAGTTATTCACTTTTCTTATATATTTTTTTATTTCAAGTAAAACTGTCGGTTAGCAACCTTCTGACAATATATCATATGTCAATATGTACATATTGAATTGTTACGAATTGTTGTGTATTATAATCTGTTTTGATCTATATCTTCATAACTATTTAACATATTTTCACGAAATAAAGCTCAAACTGCAGTGCAGGCACATCTTTCATAGACACCCCAAACCGGAATCCCTATGGTTGATATCAAGTACCTTATTCTTTACCATTTTTGGTACTACTTTTGTGTTTTTATCAAAATAACGCATATTTCACTGCACACCCCTTCCCTGACACACCACTATGTTGCTTGCATATGACACCCGAAGTTAAAATATGTGTATTTTTACGTAACACAAAGAGAAAATACCCTAATTATAGAAAACGTTTATATTTTCCTGAAAACGAAATATTATCTTGTCTTCTGCAACGGTTAATTTTGCTGCACCCTGTATATATATTTCGATGTCAGAACAAGATATGCTGTTTTCACATTCTACACATCAGGATAGACACGAAAGGCAAAAATTAGCAGAAAAATTATAAAATGATGAAGTAAGCAAGATATATAATACTTGAAGGACTTTAACCCTTACCTTTTCAATGAGATCACATGACGCGCACCTTCTTTCAAAAATTGATTCGAATTACCACTAAGTTATTCACTTTTCTTATATATTTTTTTATTTCACGTAAAACTGTCGGTTAGCAACCTTCTGACAATATATCATATGTCAATATGTACATATTGAATTGTTACGAATTGTTGTGTATTATAATCTGTTTTGATCTATATCTTCCGAACTATTTAACATATTTTCACGAAATAAAGCTCAAACTGCAGTGCAGGCACATCTTTCATAGAGATCCCAAACCGGGATCCCTATGGTTGATATCAAGTACCTTATTCTTTACCACTTTTGGTACTACTTTTGTGTTTTTATCAAAATAACGCATATTTCACTGCACACCCCTTCCCAGAAACACCACTATGTTGCATGCATATGACATCCGAAGTTCAAATATGTGTATTTTTACGTAATACAAAGAGAAAATACCCTAATTATAGAAAACGTTTATATTTTCCTGAAAACGAAATATTATCTTGTCTTCTGCAACGGTTAATTTTGCTGCACCCTGTATATATATTTCGATGTCAGAACAAAATATGCTGTTTTCACATTCTGCACATCAGGATAGATACGAAAGGCACAAATTAGCAGAAAAATTATAAATTGATGAAGTAAGCAAGATATATAATACATGAAGGACTTTAACCCTTACCTTTTCAATGAGATCACATGACGCGCACCTTCTTTCAAAAATTGATTCGAATTACCACTGAGTTATTCACTTTTCTTATATATTTTTTTATTTCACGTAAAACTGTCGGTTAGCAACCTTCTGACAATATATCATATGTCAATATGTACATATTGAATTGTTACGAATTGTTGTGTATTATAATCTGTTTTGATCTATATCTTCCGAACTATTTAACATATTTTCACGAAATAAAGCTCAAACTGCAGTGCAGGCACATCTTTTATAGAGATCCCAAACCGGGATCCCTATGGTTGATATCAAGTACCTTATTCTTTACCATTTTTGGTACTACTTTTGTGTTTTTATCAAAATAACGCATATTTCACTGCACACCCCTTCTCTGAAACACCACTATGTTGCTTGCATATGACATCCGAAGTTCAAATATGTGTATTTTTACGTAACACAAAGAGAAAATACGCTAATTATAGAAAACGTTTATATTTTCCTGAAAACGAAATATTATCTTGTCTTCTGCAACGGTTAATTTTGCTGCACCCTGTATATATATTTCGATGTCAGAACAAAATATGCTGTTTTCACATTCTACACATCAGGATAGACACGAAAGGCACAAATTAGCAGAAAAATTATAAAATGATGAAGGTAGTAAGATATATTCTACATGAACGACTTTAACCTTTACCTTTTCGATGAGATCACGTGACGCACACCTTCTGTCAAAAATTGATTCGAATTACCACTGAGTTATTCACTTTTCTTATATATTTTTTTATTTCACGTAAAACTGTCGGTTAGCAACCTTCTGACAATATATCATATGTCAATATGTACATATTGAATTGTTACGAATTGTTGTGTATTATAATCTGTTTTGATCTATATCTCCCGAACTATTTAACATATTTTCACGAAATAAAGCACAAACTGCAGTGCAGGCACATCTTTCATAGAGATCCCAAACCGGGATCCCTATGGTTGATATCAAGTACCTTATTCTTTACCATTTTTGGTACTACTTTTGTGTTTTTATCAAAATAACGCATATTTCACTGCACACCCCTTCCCTGAAACACCACTATGTTGCTTGCATATGACATCCGAAGTTCAAATATGTGTATTTTTACGTAACACAAAGAGAAAATACCCTAATTATAGAAAACGTTTATATTTTCCTGAAAACGAAATATTATCTTGTCTTCTGCAACGGTTAATTTTGCTGCACCCTGTATATATATTTCAATGTCAGAACAAAATATGCTGTTTTCACATTCTACACATCAGGATAGATACGAAAGGCACAAATTAGCAGAAAAATTATAAAATGATGAAGGTAGTAAGATATATCCTACATGACCGACTTTAACCTTTACCTTTTCGATGAGATCACGTGACGCACACCTTCTGTCAAAAATTGATTCCAATTACCACTGAGTTATTCACTTTTCTTATAATTTTCTTATTTCACGTAAAACTATTGGTTGGCAACCTTCTGACAATATATCATATGTCAATAGTTACATATTGAACTGTTACGAATTGTTGTGTATTATAATCTGTTTTGTTATCTATCTTCATAACTATTTAACATATCTTCACGAAATTCAGCTCAAACTGCAGTGCAGGCACATTTTTCATAGACACCCCAAACCGGAATCCCTATGGTTGATATCAAGTACCTTATTCTTTACCATTTTTGGTACTACTTTTGTGTTTTTATCAAAATAACGCATATTTCACTGCACACCCCTTCCCTGACACACCACTATGTTGCTTGCATATGACACCCGAAGTTAAAATATGTGTATTTTTACGTAACACAAAGAGAAAATACCCTAATTATAGAAAACGTTTATATTTTCCTGAAAACGAAATATTATCTTGTCTTCTGCAACGGTTAATTTTGCTGCACCCTGTATATATATTTCGATGTCAGAACAAAATATGCTGTTTTCACATTCTACACATCAGGATAGATACGAAAGGCACAAATTAGCAGAAAAATTATAAAATGATGAAGTAAGCAAGATATATAATACATGAAGGACTTTAACCCTTACCTTTTCAATGAGATCACATGACGCGCACCTTCTTTCAAAAATTGATTCGAATTACCACTGAGTTATTCACTTTTCTTATATATTTTTTTATTTCACGTAAAACTGTCGGTTAGCAACTTTCTGACAATATATCATATGTCAATATGTACACATTGAATTGTTACGAATTGTTGTGTATTATAATCTGTTTTGATCTATATCTTCCGAACTATTTAACATATTTTCACGAAATAAAACTCAAACAGCAGTGCAGGCACATCTTTCATAGAGGTCCCAAACCGGGATCCCTATGGTTGATATCAAGTATCTTATTCTTTACCATTTTTGGTACTACTTTTGTGTTTTTATCAAAATAACGCATATTTCACTGCACACCCCTTCCCTGAAACACCACTATGGTGCTTGCATATGACATCCGAAGTTCAAATATGTGTATTTTTACGTAACACAAAGAGAAAATACCCTAATTATAGAAAACGTTTATATTTTCCTGAAAACGAAATATTATCTTGTCTTTTGCAACGGTTAATTTTGCTGCAATCTGTATATATATTTCGATGTCAGAAGAAAATATGCTGTTTTCACATTCTACACATCAGGATAGATACGAAAGGCACAAATTAGCATAAAAATTATAAAATGATGAAGGTAGTAAGATATATCCTACATGACCGACTTTGACCTTTACCTTTTCGATGAGATCACGTGACGCACACCTTCTGTCAAAAATTGATTCCAATTACCACTGAGTTATTCACTTTTCTTATAATTTTCTTATTTCACCTAAAACTATTGGTTGGCAACCTTCTGACAATATATCATATGTCAATAGTTACATATTGAATTGTTACGAATTGTTGTGTATTATAATCTGTTTTGGTATCTATCTTCATAACTTTTTAACATATCTTCACGAAATTCAGCTCAAACTGCAGTGCAGGCACATCTTTCATAGACTCCCCAAACCGGAATCCCTATGGTTGATATCAAGTACCTTATTCTTTACCATTTTTGGTACTACTTTTGTGTTTTTATCAAAATAACGCATATTTCACTGCACACCCCTTCCCTGACACACCACTATGTTGCTTGCATATGACACCCGAAGTTAAAATATGTGTATTTTTACGTAACACAAAGAGAAAATACCCTAATTATAGAAAACGTTTATATTTTCCTGAAAACGAAATATTATCTTGTTTTCTGCAACGGTTAATTTTGCTGCACCCTGTATATATATTTCGATGTCAGAACAAAATATGCTGTTTTCACATTCTGCACATCAGGAAAGATACGAAAGGCACAAATTAGCAGAAAAATTATAAATTGATGAAGTAAGCAAGATATATAATACATGAAGGACTTTAACCCTTACCTTTTCAATGAGATCACATGACGCGCACCTTCTTTCAAAAATTGATTCGAATTACCACTAAGTTATTCACTTTTCTTATATATTTTTTTATTTCACGTAAAACTGTCGGTTAGCAACCTTCTGACAATATATCATATGTCAATATGTACATATTGAATTGTTACGAATTGTTGTGTATTATAATCTGTTTTGATCTATATCTTCCGAACTATTTAACATATTTTCACGAAATAAAGCTCAAACTGCAGTGCAGGCACATCTTTCATAGAGATCCCAAACCGGGATCCCTATGGTTGATATCAAGTACCTTATTCTTTACCACTTTTGGTACTACTTTTGTGTTTTTATCAAAATAACGCATATTTCACTGCACACCCCTTCCCAGAAACACCACTATGTTGCATGCATATGACATCCGAAGTTCAAATATGTGTATTTTTACGTAATACAAAGAGAAAATACCCTAATTATAGAAAACGTTTCTATTTTCCTGAAAACGAAATATTATCTTGTCTTCTGCAACGGTTAATTTTGCTGCACCCTGTATATATATTTCGATGTCAGAACAAAATATGCTGTTTTCACATTCTACACATCAGGATAGACACGAAAGGCAAAAATTAGCAGAAAAATTATAAAATGATGAAGTAAGCAAGATATATAATACATGAAGGACTTTAACCCTTACCTTTTCAATGAGATCACATGACGCGCACCTTCTTTCAAAAATTGATTCGAATTACCACTAAGTTATTCACTTTTCTTATATATTTTTTTATTTCACGTAAAACTGTCGGTTAGCAACCTTCTGACAATATATCATATGTCAATATGTACATATTGAATTGTTACGAATTGTTGTGTATTATAATCTGTTTTGATCTATATCTTCCGAACTATTTAACATATTTTCACGAAATAAAGCTCAAACTGCAGTGCAGGCACATCTTTCATAGAGATCCCAAACCGGGATCCCTATGGTTGATATCAAGTACCTTATTCTTTACCACTTTTGGTACTACTTTTGTGTTTTTATCAAAATAACGCATATTTCACTGCACACCCCTTCCCTGAAACACCACTATGTTGCATGCATATGACATCCGAAGTTCAAATATGTGTATTTTTACGTAATACAAAGAGAAAATACCCTAATTATAGAAAACGTTTCTATTTTCCTGAAAACGAAATATTATCTTGTCTTCTGCAACGGTTAATTTTGCTGCACCCTGTATATATATTTCGATGTCAGAACAAAATATGCTGTTTTCACATTCTACACATCAGGATAGACACGAAAGGCAAAAATTAGCAGAAAAATTATAAAATGATGAAGTAAGCAAGATATATAATACATGAAGGACTTTAACCCTTACCTTTTCAATGAGATCACATGACGCGCACCTTCTTTCAAAAATTGATTCGAATTACCACTAAGTTATTCACTTTTCTTATATATTTTTTTATTTCACGTAAAACTGTCGGTTAGCAACCTTCTGACAATATATCATATGTCAATATGTACATATTGAATTGTTACGAATTGTTTTGTATTATAATCTGTTTTGATTTATATCTTCCGAACTATTTAACATATTTTCACGAAATAAAGCTCAAACTGCAATGCAGGCACATCTTTCATAGAGATCCCAAACCGGGATCCCTATGGTTGATATCAAGTACCTTATTCTTTACCATTTTTGGTACTACTTTTGTGTTTTTATCAAAATAACGCATATTTCACTGCACACCCCTTCAATGAAACACCACTATGTTGCTTGCATATGACATCCGAAGTTCAAATATGTGTATTTTTACGTAACACAAAGAGAAAATACCCTAATTATAGAAAACGTTTATATTTTCCTGAAAACGAAATATTATCTTGTCTTCTGCAACGGTTAATTTTGCTGCACCCTGTATATATATTTCGATGTCAGAACAAAATATGCTGTTTTCACATTCTACACATCAGGATAGATACGAAAGGCACAAATTAGCAGAAAAATTATAAAATGATGAAGGTAGTAAGATATATCCTACATGACCGACTTTAACCTTTACCTTTTCGATGAGATCACGTGACGCACACCTTCTGTCAAAAATTGATTCCAATTACCACTGAGTTATTCACTTTTCTTATAATTTTCTTATTTCACGTAAAACTATTGGTTGGCAACCTTCTGACAATATATCATATGACAATAGTTACATATTGAATTGTTACGAATTGTTGTGTATTATAATCTGTTTTGGTATCTATCTTCATAACTATTTAACATATCTTCACGAAATTCAGCTCAAACTGCAGTGCAGGCACATCTTTCATAGACACCCCAAACCGGAATCCCTATGGTTGATATCAAGTACCTTATTCTTTACCATTTTTGTTACTACTTTTGTGTTTTTATCAAAATAACGCATATTTCACTGCACACCCCTTCCCTGAAACACCACTATGGTGCTTGCATATGACATCCGAAGTTCAAATATGTGTATTTTTACGTAACACAAAGAGAAAATACCCTAATTATAGAAAACGTTTATATTTTCCTGAAAACGAAATATTATCTTGTCTTTTGCAACGGTTAATTTTGCTGCACCCTGTATATATATTTCGATGTCAGAACAAAATATGCTGTTTTCACATTCTACACATCAGGATAGACACGAAAGGCAAAAATTAGCAGAAAAATTATAAAATGATGAAGTAAGCAAGATATATAATACATGAAGGACTTTAACCCTTACCTTTTCAATGAGATCACATGACGCGCACCTTCTTTCAAAAATTGATTCGAATTAAGACTAAGTTATTCACTTTTCTTATATATTTTTTTATTTCACGTAAAACTGTCGGTTAGCAACCTTCTGACAATATATCATATGTCAATATGTACATATTCAATTGTTACGAATTGTTGTGTATTATAATCTGTTTTGATCTATATCTTCCGAACAATTTAACATATTTTCACGAAATAAAGCTCAAACTGCAGTGCAGGCAAATCTTTCATAGATATCCTAAACTGGGATCCCTATGGTTGATATCAAGTACCTTATTCTTTACCATTTTTGGTACTACTTTTGTGTTTTTATCAAAATAACGCATATTTCACTGCACACCCCTTCCCTGAAACACCACTATGTTGCTTGCATATGACATCCGAAATTCAAATATGTGTATTTTTACGTAACACAAAGAGAAAATACCCTAATTATAGAAAACGTTTATATTTTCATGAAAACGAAATATTATCTTGTCTTCTGCAACGGTTAATTTTGCTGCACCCTGTATATATATTTAGATGTCAGAACAAAATATGCTGTTTTCACATTCTACATATCAGGAGAGATACGAAAGGCACAAATTAGCAGAAAAATTATAAAATGATGAAGGTAGTAAGATATATCCTACATGACCGACTTTAAGCTTTACCTTTTCGATGAGATCACGTGACGCACACCTTCTGTCAAAAATTGATTCCAATTACCACTGAGTTATTCACTTTTCTTATAATTTTCTTATTTCACCTAAAACTATTGGTTGGCAACCTTCTGACAATATATCATATGTCAATAGTTACATATTGAATTGTTACGAATTGTTGTATATTATAATCTGTTTTGGTATCTATCTTCATAACTTTTTAACAAATCTTCACGAAATTCAGCTCAAACTGCAGTGCAGGCACATCTTTCATAGACTCCCCAAACCGGAATCCCTATGGTTGATATCAAGTACCTTATTCTTTACCATTTTTGGTACTACTTTTGTGTTTTTATCAAAATAACGCATATCTCACTGCACACCCCTTCCCTGACACACCACTATGTTGCTTGCATATGACACCCGAAGTTAAAATATGTGTATTTTTACGTAACACAAAGAGAAAATACCCTAATTATAGAAAACGTTTATATTTTCCTGAAAACGAAATATTATCTTGTTTTCTGCAACGGTTAATTTTGCTGTACCCTGTATATATATTTCGATGTCAGAACAAAATATGCTGTTTTCACATTCTACACATCAGGATAGACACGAAAGGCAAAAATTAGCAGAAAAATTATAAAATGATGAAGTAAGCAAGATATATAATACATGAAGGACTTTAACCCTTACCTTTTCAATGAGATCACATGACGCGCACCTTCTTTCAAAAATTGATTCGAATTACCACTAAGTTATTCACTTTTCTTATATATTTTTTTTATTTCACGTAAAACTGTCGGTTAGCAACCTTCTGACAATATATCATATGTCAATATGTACATATTGAATTGTTACGAATTGTTGTGTATTATAATCTGTTTTGATCTATATCTTCCGAACTATTTAACATATTTTCACGAAATTCAGCTCAAACTGCAGTGCAGGCACATCTTTCATAGAGATCCCAAACCGGGATCCCTATGGTTGATATCAAGTACCTTATTCTTTACCATTTTTGGTACTACTTTTGTGTTTTTATCAAAATAACGCATATTTCACTGCACACCCCTTCCCTGAAACACCACTATGTTGCTTGCATATGACAACCGAAGTTCAAATATGTGTATTTTTACGTAACACAAAGAGAAAATACCCTAATTATAGAAAACGTTTATATTTTCCTGAAAACGAAATATTATCTTGTCTTCTGCAACGGTTAATTTTGCTGCACCCTGTATATATATTTCGATGTCAGAACAAAATATGCTGTTTTCACATTCTACACATCAGGATAGATACGAAAGGCACAAATTAGCAGAAAAATTATAAAATGATGAAGGTAGTAAGATATATCCTACATGACCGACTTTAACCTTTACCTTTTCGATGAGATCACGTGACGCACACCTTCTGTCAAAAATTGATTCCAATTACCACTGAGTTATTCACTTTTCTTATAATTTTCTTATTTCACGTAAAACTATTGGTTGGCAACCTTCTGACAATATATCATATGTCAATAGTTACATATTGAATTGTTACGAATTGTTGTGTATTATAATCTGTTTTGGTATCTATCTTCATAACTATTTAACATATCTTCACGAAATTCAGCTCAAACTGCAGTGCAGGCACATCTTTCATAGACACCCCAAACCGGAATCCCTATGGTTGATATCAAGTACCTTATTCTTTACCATTTTTGGTACTACTTTTGTGTTTTTATCAAAATAACGCATATTTCACTGCACACCCCTTCCCTGAAACACCACTATGGTGCTTGCATATGACATCCGAAGTTCAAATATGTGTATTTTTACGTAACACAAAGAGAAAATACCCTAATTATAGAAAACGTTTATATTTTCCTGAAAACGAAATATTATCTTGTCTTCTGCAACGGTTAATTTTGCTGCACCCTGTATATATATTTAGATGTCAGAACAAAATATGCTGTTTTCACATTCTACACATCAGGATAGATACGAAAGGCACAAATTAGCAGAAAAATTATAAAATGATGAAGGTAGTAAGATATATCCTACATGACCGACTTTAACCTTTACCTTTTCGATGAGATCACGTGACGCGCACCTTCTGTCAAAAATTGATTCCAATTACCACTGAGTTATTCACTTTTCTTATAATTTTCTTATTTCACGTAAAACTATTGGTTGGCAACCTTCTGACAATATATCATATGTCAATAGTTACATATTGAATTGTTACGAATTGTTGTGTATTATAATCTGTTTTGGTATCTATCTTCATAACTATTTAACATATCTTCGCGAAATTCAGCTCAAACTGCAGTGCAGGCACATCTTTCATAGACACCCCAAACCGGAATCCCTATGGTTGATATCAAGTACCTTATTCTTTACCATTTTTGGTACTACTTTTGTGTTTTTATCAAAATAACGCATATTTCACTGCACACCCCTTCCCTGAAACACCACTATGTTGCTTGCATATGACATCCGAAGTTCAAATATGTGTATTTTTACGTAACACAAAGAGAAAATACCCTAATTATAGAAAACGTTTATATTTTCCTGAAAACGAAATATTATCTTGTCTTCTGCAACGGTTAATTTTGCTGCACCCTGTATATATATTTCGATGTCAGAGCAAAATATACTGTTTTCACATTCTACACATCAGGATAGATACGAAAGGCACAAATTAGCAGAAAGATTATAAAATGATGAAGGTAGTAAGATATATAATACATGACCGACTTTAACCTTTACCTTTTCGATGAGATCACGTGACGCACACCTTCTGTCAAAAATTGATTCGAAATACCACTGAGTTATTCACTTTTCTTATAATTTTCTTATTTCACGTAAAACTATTGGTTGGCAACCTTCTGACAATATATCATATGTCAATAGTTACATATTGAATTGTTACGAATTGTTGTGTATTATAATCTGTTCTGTTATCTATCTTCATAACTATTTAACATATTTTCACGAAATTCAGCTCAAACTGCAGTGCAGGCACATCTTTCATAGACACCCCAAACCGGAATCCCTATGGTTGATATCAAGTACCTTATTCTTTACCATTTTTGTTACTACTTTTGTGTTTTTATCAAAATAACGCATATTTCACTGCACACCCCTTCCCTGACACACCACTATGTTGCTTGCGTATGACACCCGAAGTTCAAATATGTGTATTTTTACGTAACACAAAGAGAAAATACCCTAATTATAGAAAACGTTTATATTTTCCTGAAAACGAAATATTATCTTGTCTTCTGCAACGGTTAATTTTGCTGCACCCTGTATATATATTTCGATGTCAGAACAAAATATGCTGTTTTCACATTCTACACATCAGGATAGATACGAAAGGCACAAATTAGCAGAAAAATTATAAAATGATGAAGGTAGTAAGATATATCCTACATGACCGACTTCAACCTTTACCTTTTCGATGAGATCACGTGACGCACACCTTCTGTCAAAAATTGATTCCAATTACCACTGAGTTATTCACTTTTCTTATAATTTTCTTATTTCACGTAAAACTATTGGTTGGCAACCTTCTGACAATATATCATATGTCAATAGTTACATATTGAATTGTTACGAATTGTTGTGTATTATAATCTGTTTTGGTATCTATCTTCATAACTATTTAACATATCTTCACGAAATTCAGCTCAAACTGCAGTGCAGGCACATCTTTCATAGACACCCCAAACCGGAATCAATATGGTTGATATCAAGTACCTTATTCTTTACCATTTTTGGTACTACTTTTGTGTTTTTATCAAAATAACGCATATTTCACTGCACACCCCTTCCCTGACACACCACTATGTTGCTTGCATATGACACCCGAAGTTAAAATATGTGTATTTTTACGTAACACAAAGAGAAAATACCCTAATTATAGAAAACGTTTATATTTTCCTGAAAACGAAATATTATCTTGTCTTCTGCAACGGTTAATTTTGCTGCACCCTGTATATATATTTCGATGTCAGAACAAAATATGCTGTTTTCACATTCTACACATCAGGATAGACACGAAAGGCAAAAATTAGCAGAAAAATTATAAAATGATGAAGTAAGCAAGATATATATTACATGAAGGACTTTAACCCTTACCTTTTCAATGAGATCACATGACGCGCACTTTCTTTCAAAAATTGATTCGAATTACCACTAAGTTATTCACTCTTCTTATATATTTTTTTATTTCGCGTAAAACTGTCGGTTAGCAACTTTCTGACAATATATCATATGTCAATATGTACATATTGAATTGTTACGAATTGTTGTGTATTATAATCTGTTTTGATCTATATCTTCCGAACTATTTAACATATTTTCACGAAATAAAACTCAAACAGCAGTGCAGGCACATCTTTCATAGAGATCCCAAACCGGGATCCCTATGGTTGATATCAAGTATCTTATTCTTTACCATTTTTGGTACTACTTTTGTGTTTTTATCAAAATAACGCATATTTCACTGCACACCCCTTCCCTGAAACACCACTATGGTGCTTGCATATGATATCCGAAGTTCAAATATGTGTATTTTTACGTAACACAAAGAGAAAATACCCTAATTATAGAAAACGTTTATATTTTCCTGAAAACGAAATATTATCTTGTCTTTTGCAACGGTTAATTTTGCTGCACCCTGTATATATATTTCGATGTCAGAACAAAATATGCTGTTTTCACATTCTACACATCAGGATAGATACGAAAGGCACAAATTAGCATAAAAATTATAAAATGATGAAGGTAGTAAGATATATCCTACATGACCGACTTTAACCTTTACCTTTTCGATGAGATCACGTGACGCACACCTTCTGTCAAAAATTGATTCCAATTACCACTGAGTTATTCACTTTTCTTATAATTTTCTTATTTCACCTAAAACTATTGGTTGGCAACCTTCTGACAATATATCATATGTCAATAGTTACATATTGAATTGTTACGAATTGTTCTGTATTATAATCTGTTTTGGTATCTATCTTCATAACTTTTTAACATATCTTCACGAAATTCAGCTCAAACTGCAGTGCAGGCACATCTTTCATAGACTCCCCAAACCGGAATCCCTATGGTTGATATCAAGTACCATATTCTTTACCATTTTTGGTACTACTTTTGTGTTTTTATCAAAATAACGCATATTTCACTGCACACCCCTTCCCTGACACACCACTATGTTGCTTGCATATGACACCCGAAGTTAAAATATGTGTATTTTTACGTAACACAAAGAGAAAATACCCTAATTATAGAAAACGTTTATATTTTCCTGAAAACGAAATATTATCTTGTTTTCTGCAACGGTTAATTTTGCTGCACCCTGTATATATATTTCGATGTCAGAACAAAATATGCTGTTTTCACATTCTACACATCAGGATAGACACGAAAGGCAAAAATTAGCAGAAAAATTATAAAATGATGAAGTAAGCAAGATATATAATACATGAAGGACTTTAACCCTTACCTTTTCAATGAGATCACATGACGCGCACCTTCTTTCAAAAATTGATTCGAATTACCACTGAGTTATTCACTTTTCTTATATATTTTTTTATTTCACGTAAAGCTGTCGGTTAGCAACTTTCTGACAATATATCATATGTCAATATGTACATATTGAATTGTTACGAATTGTTGTGTATTATAATCTGTTTTGATCTATATCTTCCGAACTATTTAACATATTTTCACGAAATAAAACTCAAACAGCAGTGCAGGCACATCTTTCATAGAGATCCCAAACAGGGATCCCTATGGTTGATATCAAGTATCTTATTCTTTACCATTTTTGGTACTACTTTTGTGTTTTTATCAAAATAACGCATATTTCACTGCACACCCCTTCCCTGAAACACCACTATGGTGCTTGCATATGACATCCGAAGTTCAAATATGTGTATTTTTACGTAACACAAAGAGAAAATACCCTAATTATAGAAAACGTTTATATTTTCCTGAAAACGAAATAATATCTTGTCTTTTGCAACGGTTAATTTTGCTGCACCCTGTATATATATTTCGATGTCAGAAGAAAATATGCTGTTTTCACATTCTACACATCAGGATAAATACGAAAGGCACAAATTAGCATAAAAATTATAAAATGATGAAGGTAGTAAGATATATCCTACATGACCGACTTTAACCTTTACCTTTTCGATGAGATCACGTGACGCACACCTTCTGTCAAAAATTGATTCCAATTACCAGTGAGTTATTCACTTTTCTTATAATTTTCTTATTTCACCTAAAACTATTGGTTGGCAACCTTCTGACAATATATCATATGTCAATAATTGCATATTGAATTGTTGCGAATTGTTGTGTATTATAATCTGTTTTGGTATCTATCTTCATAACTTTTTAACATATCTTCACGAAATTCAGCTCAAACTGCAGTGCAGGCACATCTTTCATAGACTCCCCAAACCGGAATCCCTATGGTTGATATCAAGTACCTTATTCTTTACCATTTTTGGTACTACTTTTGTGTTTTTATCAAAATAACGCATATTTCACTGCACACCCCTTCCCTGACACACCACTATGTTGCTTGCATATGACACCCGAAGTTAAAATATGTGTATTTTTACGTAACACAAAGAGAAAATACCCTAATTATAGAAAACGTTTATATTTTCCTGAAAACGAAATATTATCTTGTTTTCTGCAACGGTTAATTTTGCTGCACCCTGTATATATATTTCGATGTCAGAACAAAATATGCTGTTTTCACATTCTACACATCAGGATAGACACGAAAGGCAAAAATTAGCAGAAAAATTATAAAATGATGAAGTAAGCAAGTTATATAATACATGAAGGACTTTAACCCTTACCTTTTCAATGAGATCACATGACGCGCACCTTCTTTCAAAAATTGATTCGAATTACCACTAAGTTATTCACTTTTCTTATATATTTTTTTATTTCACGTAAAACTGTCGGTTAGCAACCTTCTGACAATATATCATATGTCAATATGTACATATTGAATTGTTGCGAATTGTTGTGTATTATAATTAGTTTTGATCTATATCTTCCGAAATATTTAACATATTTTCACGAAATTCAGCTCAAACTGCAGTGCAGGCAAATCTTTCATAGAGATCCCAAACCGGGATCCCTATGGTTGATATCAAGTACCTTATTCTTTACCATTTTTGGTACTACTTTTGTGTTTTTATCAAAATAACGCATATTTCACTGCACACCCCTTGACTGAAACACCACTATGTTGCTTGCATATGACATCCGAAGTTCAAATATGTGTATTTTTACGTAACACAAAGAGAAAATACCCTAATTATAGAAAACGTTTATATTTTCCTGAAAACGAAATATTATCTTGTCTTCTGCAACGGTTAATTTTGCTGCACCCTGTATATATATTTCGATGTCAGAGCAAAATATACTGTTATCACATTCTACACATCAGGATAGATACGAAAGGCACAAATTAGCAGAAAAATTATAAAATGATGAAGGTAGTAAGATATATCCTTCATGACCGACTTTAATCTTTACCTTTTCGATGAGATCACGTGACGCACACCTTCTGTCAAAAATTGATTCGAAATACCACTGAGTTATTCACTTTTCTTATAATTTTCTTATTTCACGTAAAACTATTGGTTGGCAACCTTCTGACAATATATCATATGTCAATAGTTACATATTGAATTGTTACGAATTGTTGTGTATTATAATCTGTTCTGGTATCTATCTTCATAACTATTTAACATATTTTCACGAAATTCAGCTCAAACTGCAGTGCAGGCACATCTTTCATAGACACCCCAAACCGGAATCCCTATGGTTGATATCAAGTACCTTATTCTTTAACATTTTTGTTACTACTTTTGTGTTTTTATCAAAATAACGCATATTTCACTGCACATCCCTTCCCTGACACACCACTATGTTGCTTGCGTATGACACCCGAAGTTAAAATATGTGTATTTTTACGTAACACAAAGAGAAAATACCCTAATTATAGAAAACGTTTATATTTTCCTGAAAACGAAATATTATCTTGTCTTCTGCAACGGTTAATTTTGCTGCACCCTGTATATATATTTCGATGTCAGAACAAAATATGCTGTTTTCACATTCTACACATCAGGATAGATACGAAAGGCACAAATTAGCAGAAAAATTATAAAATGATGAAGGTAGTAAGATATATCCTACATGACCGACTTCAACCTTTACCTTTTCGATGAGATCACGTGACGCACACCTTCTGTCAAAAATTGATTCCAATTACCACTGAGTTATTCACTTTTCTTATAATTTTCTTATTTCACGTAAAACTATTGGTTGGCAACCTTCTGACAATATATCATATGTCAATAGTTACATATTGAATTGTTACGAATTGTTGTGTATTATAATCTGTTTTGGTATCTATCTTCATAACTATTTAACATATCTTCACGAAATTCAGCTCAAACTGCAGTGCAGGCACATCTTTCATAGACACCCCAAACCGGAATCCCTATGGTTGATATCAAGTACCTTATTCTTTACCATTTTTGGTACTACTTTTGTGTTTTTATCAAAATAACGCATATTTCACTGCACACCCCTTCCCTGACACACCACTATGTTGCTTGCATATGACACCCAAAGTTAAAATATGTGTATTTTTACGTAACACAAAGAGAAAATACCCTAATTATAGAAAACGTTTATATTTTCCTGAAAACGAAATATTATCTTGTCTTCTGCAACGGTTAATTTTGCTGCACCCTGTATATATATTTCGATGTCAGAACAAAATATGCTGTTTTCACATTCTACACATCAGGATAGACACGGAAGGCAAAAATTAGCAGAAAAATTATAAAATGATGAAGTAAGCAAGATATATATTACATGAAGGACTTTAACCCTTACCTTTTCAATGAGATCACATGACGCGCACCTTCTTTCAAAAATTGATTCGAATTACCACTGAGTTATTCACTTTTATTATATATTTTTTTATTTCACGTAAAACTGTCGGTTAGCAACTTTCTGACAATATATCATATGTCAATATGTACATATTGAATTGTTACGAATTGTTGTGTATTATAATCTGTTTTGATCTATATCTTCCGAACTATTTAACATATTTTCACGAAATAAAACTCAAACAGCAGTGCAGGCACATCTTTCATAGAGATCCCAAACCGGGATCCCTATGGTTGATATCAAGTATCTTATTTTTTACCATTTTTGGTACTACTTTTGTGTTTTTATCAAAATAACGCATATTTCACTGCACACCCCTTCCCTGAAACACCACTATGGTGCTTGCATATGACATCCGAAGTTCAAATATGTGTATTTTTACGTAACACAAAGAGAAAATACCCTAATTATAGAAAACGTTTATATTTTCCTGAAAACGAAATATTATCTTGTCTTTTGCAACGGTTAATTTTGCTGCACCCTGTATATATATTTCGATGTCAGAACAAAATATGCTGTTTTCACATTCTACACATCAGGATAGATACGAAAGGCACAAATTAGCATAAAAATTATAAAATGATGAAGGTAGTAAGATATATCCTACATGACCGACTTTAACCTTTACCTTTTCGATGAGATCACGTGACGCACACCTTCTGTCAAAAATTGATTCCAATTACCACTGAGTTATTCACTTTTCTTATAATTTTCTTATTTAACCTAAAACTATTGGTTGGCAACCTTCTGACAATATATCATATGTCAATAGTTACATATTGAATTGTTACGAATTGTTGTGTATTATAATCTGTTTTGGTATCTATCTTCATAACTTTTTAACATATCTTCACGAAATTCAGCTCAAACTGCAGTGCAGGCACATCTTTCATAGACTCCCCAAACCGGAATCCCTATTGTTGATATCAAGTACCATATTCTTTACCATTTTTGGTACTACTTTTGTGTTTTTATCAAAATAACGCATATTTCACTGCACACCCCTTCCCTGACACACCACTATGTTGCTTGCATATGACACCCGAAGTTAAAATATGTGTATTTTTACGTAACACAAAGAGAAAATACCCTAATTATAGAAAACGTTTATATTTTCCTGAAAATGAAATATTATCTTGTTTTCTGCAACGGTTAATTTTGCTGCACCCTGTATATATATTTCGATGTCAGAACAAAAATATGCTGTTTTCACATTCTACACATCAGGATAGACACGAAAGGCAAAAATTAGCAGAAAAATTATAAAATGATGAAGTAAGCAAGATATATAATACATGAAGGACTTTAACCCTTACCTTTTCAATGAGATCACATGACGCGCACCTTCTTTCAAAAATTGATTCGAATTACCACTAAGTTATTCACTTTTCTTATATATTTTTTTATTTCACGTAAAACTGTCGGTTAGCAACCTTCTGACAATATATCATATGTCAATATGTACATATTGAATTGTTACGAATTGTTGTGTATTATAATCTGTTTTGATTTATATCTTCCGAACTATTTAACATATTTTCACGAACTTCAGCTCAAACTGCAGCGCAGGCACATCTTTCATAGAGATCCCAAACCGGGATCCCTATGGTTGATATCAAGTACCTTATTCTTTACCATTTTTGGTACTACTTTTGTGTTTTTATAAAAATAACGCATATTTCACTGCACACCCCTTCCCTGAAACACCACTATGTTGCTTGCATATGACATCCGAAGTTCAGATATGTTTATTTTTACGTAACACAAAGAGAAAATACCCTAATTATAGAAAACGTTTATATTTTCCTGAAAACGAAATATTATCTTGTCTTCTGCAACGGTTAATTTTGCTGCACCCTGTATATATATTTCGATGTCAGAGCAAAATATACTGTTATCACATTCTACACATCAGGATAGATACGAAAGGCACAAATTAGCAGAAAAATTATAAAATGATGAAGGTAGTAAGATATATCCTACATGACCGACTTTAATCTTTACCTTTTCGATGAGATCACGTGACGCACACCTTCTGTCAAAAATTGATTCGAAATACCACTGAGTTATTCACTTTTCTTATAATTTTCTTATTTCACGTAAAACTATTGGTTGGCAACCTTCTGACAATATATCATATGTCAATAGTTACATATTGAATTGTTACGAATTGTTGTGTATTATAATCTGTTCTGGTATCTATCTTCATAACTATTTAACATATTTTCACGAAATTCAGCTCAAACTGCAGTGCAGGCACATCTTTCATAGACACCCCAAACCGGAATCCCTATGGTTGATATCAAGTACCTTATTCTTTAACATTTTTGTTACTACTTTTGTGTTTTTATCAAAATAACGCATATTTCACTGCACACCCCTTCCCTGAAACACCACTATGTTGCATGCATATGACATCCGAAGTTCAAATATGTGTATTTTTACGTAATACAAAGAGAAAATACCCTAATTATAGAAAACGTTTCTATTTTCCTGAAAACGAAATATTATCTTGTCTTCTGCAACGGTTAATTTTGCTGCACCCTGTATATATATTTCGATGTCAGAACAAAATATGCTGTTTTCACATTCTACACATCAGGATAGACACGAAAGGCACAAATTAGCAGAAAAATTATAAAATGATGAAGGTAGTAAGATATATCCTACATGACCGACTTTAACCTTTACCTTTTCGATGAGATCACGTGACGCACACCTTCTGTCAAAAATTGATTCGAAATACCACTGAGTTATTCACTTTTCTTATAATTTTCTTATTTCACGTAAAACTATTGGTTGGCAACCTTCTGACAATATATCATATGTCAATAGTTACATATTGAATTGTTACGAATTGTTGTGTATTATAATCTGTTTTGGTATATATCTTCATAACTATTTAACATATCTTCACGAAATTCAGCTCAAACTGCAGTGCAGGCACATCTTTCATAGACACCCCAAACCGGAATCCCTATGGTTGATATCAAGTACCTTATTCTTTACCATTTTTGTTACTACTTTTGTGTTTTTATCAAAATAACGCATATTTCACTGCACACCCCTTCCCTGAAACACCACTATGGTGCTTGCATACGACATCCGAAGTTCAAATATGTGTATTTTTACGTAACACAAAGAGAAAATACCCTAATTATAGAAAACGTTTATATTTTCCTGAAAACGAAATATTATCTTGTCTTTTGCAACGGTTAATTTTGCTGCACCCTGTATATATATTTCGATGTCAGAACAAAATATGCTGTTTTCACATTCTACACATCAGGATAGACACGAAAGGCAAAAATTAGCAGAAAAATTATAAAATGATGAAGTAAGCAAGATATATAATACATGAAGGACTTTAACCCTTACCTTTTCAATGAGATCACATGACGCGCACCTTCTTTCAAAAATTGATTCGAATTACCACTGAGTTATTCACTTTTCTTATATATTTTTTTATTTCACGTAAAACTGTCGGTTAGCAACTTTCTGACAATATATCATATGTCAATATGTACATATTGAATTGTTACGAATTGTTGTGTATTATAATCTGTTTTGATCTATATCTTCCGAACTATTTAACATATTTTCACGAAATAAAACTCAAACAGCAGTGCAGGCACATCTTTCATAGAGATCCCAAACCGGGATCCCTATGGTTGATATCAAGTATCTTATTCTTTACCATTTTTGGTACTACTTTTGTGTTTTTATCAAAATAACGCATATTTCACTGCACACCCCTTCCCTGAAACACCACTATGGTGCTTGCATATGACATCCGAAGTTCAAATATGTGTATTTTTACGTAACACAAAGAGAAAATACCCTAATTATAGAAAACGTTTATATTTTCCTGAAAACGAAATATTATCTTGTCTTTTGCAACGGTTAATTTTGCTGCACCCTGTATATATATTTCGATGTCAGAACAAAATATGGTGTTTTCACATTCTACACATCAGGATAGATACGAAAGGCACAAATTAGCATAAAAATTATAAAATGATGAAGGTAGTAAGATATATCCTACATGACCGACTTTAACCTTTACCTTTTCGATGAGATCACGTGACGCACACCTTCTGTCAAAAATTGATTCCAATTACCACTGAGTTATTCACTTTTCTTATAATTTTCTTATTTCACGTAAAACTGTCGGTTAGCAACCTTCTGACAATATATCATATGTCAATATGTACATATTGAATTGTTACGAATTGTTGTGTATTATAATCTGTTTTGATCTATATCTTCCGAACTATTTAACATATTTTCACGAAATTCAGCTCAAACTGCAGTGCAGGCACATCTTTCATAGAGATCCCAAACCGGGATCCCTATGGTTGATATCAAGTACCTTATTCTTTACCATTTTTGGTACTACTTTTGTGTTTTTATCAAAATAACGCATATTTCACTGCACACCCCTTCCCTGAAACACCACTATGTTGCTTGCATATGACATCCGAAGTTCAAATATGTGTATTTTTACGTAACACAAAGAGAAAATACCCTAATTATAGAAAACGTTTATATTTTCCTGAAAACGAAATATTATCTTGTCTTCTGCAACGGTTAATTTTGCTGCACCCTGTATATATATTTCGATGTCAGAACAAAATATGCTGTTTTCACATTCTACACATCAGGATAGATACGAAAGGCACAAATTAGCTGAAAAATTATAAAATGATGAAGGTAGTAAGATATATCCTACATGACCGACTTCAACCTTTACCTTTTCGATGAGATCACGTGACGCACACCTTCTGTCAAAAATTGATTCCAATTACCACTGAGTTATTCACTTTTCTTATATATTTTTTTATTTCACGTAAAACTGTCGGTTAGCAACTTTCTGACAATATATCATATGTCAATATGTACATATTGAATTGTTACGAATTGTTGTGTATTATAATCTGTTTTGATCTATATCTTCCGAACTATTTAACATATTTTCACGAAATAAAGCTCAAACTGCAGTGCAGGCACATCTTTCATAGAGATCCCAAACCGGGATCCCTATGGTTGATATCAAGTACCTTATTCTTTACCATTTTTGGTACTACTTTTGTGTTTTTATCAAAATAACGCATATTTCACTGCACACCCCTTCCCTGAAACACCACTATGGTGCTTGCATATGACATCCGAAGTTCAAATATGTGTATTTTTACGTAACACAAAGAGAAAATACCCTAATTATAGAAAACGTTTATATTTTCCTGAAAACGAAATATTATCTTGTCTTTTGCAACGGTTAATTTTGCTGCACCCTGTATATATATTTCGATGTCAGAACAAAATATGCTGTTTTCACATTCAACACATCAGGATAGATACGAAAGGCAGAAATTAGCAGAAAAATTATAAAATGATGAAGGTAGTAAGATATATCCTACATGACCGACTTTATCCTTTACCTTTTCGATGAGATCACGTGACGCACATCTTCTGTCAAAAATTGATTCCAATTACCACTGAGTTATTCACTTTTCTTATAATTTTCTTATTTCACGTAAAACTATTGGTTGGCAACCTTCTGACAATATATCATATGTCAATAGTTACATATTGAATTGTTACGAATTGTTGTGTATTATAATCGGTTTTGGTATCTATCTTCATAACTATTTAACATATCTTCACGAAATTCAGCTCAAACTGCAGTGCAGGCACATCTTTCATAGACACCCCAAACCGGAATCCCTATGGTTGATATCAAGTACCTTATTCTTTACCATTTTTGGTACTACTTTTGTGTTTTTATCAAAATAACGCATATTTCACTGCACACCCCTTCCCTGACACACCACTATGTTGCTTGCATATGACACCCGAAGTTAAAATATGTGTATTTTTACGTAATACAAAGAGAAAATACCCTAATTATAGAAAACGTTTATATTTTATTGAAAACGAAATATTATCTTGTCTTCTGCAACGGTTAATTTTGCTGCACCCTGTATATATATTTCGATGTCAGAACAAAATATGCTGTTTTCACATTCTACACATCAGGATAGACACGAAAGGCAAAAATTAGCAGAAAAATTATAAAATGATGAACTAAGCAAGATATATAATACATGAAGGACTTTAACCCTTACCTTTTCAATGAGATCACATGACGCGCACCTTCTTTCAAAAATTGATTCGAATTACCACTAAGTTATTCACTTTTCTTATATATTTTTTTTATTTCACGTAAAACTGTCGGTTAGCAACCTTCTGACAATATATCATATGTCAATATGTACATATTGAATTGTTACGAATTGTTGTGTATTATAATCTGTTTTGATCTATATCTTCCGAACTATTTAACATATTTTCACGAAATAAAGCTCAAACTGCAGTGCAGGCACATCTTTCATAGAGATCCCAAACCGGGATCCCTATGGTTGATATCAAGTACCTTATTCTTTACCATTTTTGGTACTACTTTTGTGTTTTTATCAAAATAACGCATATTTCACTGCACACCCCTTCCCTGAAACACCACTATGTTGCTTGCATATGACATCCGAAGTTCAAATATGTGTATTTTTACGTAACACAAAGAGAAAATACCCTAATTATAGAAAACGTTTATATTTTCCTGAAAACGAAATATTATCTTGTCTTTTGCAACGGTTAATTTTGCTGCACCCTGTATATATATTTCGATGTCAGAACAAAATATGCTGTTTTCACATTCTACACATCAGGATAGACACGAAAGGCACAAATTAGCAGAAAAATTATAAAATGATGAAGGTAGTAAGATATATTCTACATGAACGACTTTAACCCTTACCTTTTCGATGAGATCACGTGACGCACACCTTCTGTCAAAAATTGATTCGAATTACCACTGAGTTATTCACTTTTCTTATAATTTTCTTATTTCACGTAAAACTGTTGGTTGGCAACCTTCTGACAATATATCATATGTCGATACTTACATATTGAATTGTTACGAATTGTTGTGTATTACAATCTGTTTTGATCTATATCTTCCGAACTATTTAACATATTTTCACGAAATAAAGCTCAAACTGCAGTGCAGGCACATCTTTCATAGAGATCCCAAACGGGGATCCCTATGGTTGATATCAAGTACCTTATTCTTTACCATTTTTGGTACTACTTTTGTGTTTTTTTCAAAATAAAACTGCAAATCCCTTTCCTGACACACCACTATGTTGCTTGCATATGACACCCGAAGTTCAAATATGTGTACTTTTACGTAACGCAAAGAGAAAATACCCTAATTATAGAAAACGTTTATATTTTCCTGAAAACGAAATATTATCTTGTCTTCTGCAGCGGTTAATTTTGCTGCACCCTGTATATATTTTTCGATGTCAGAACAAAATATGCTGTTTTCATATTCAGCACATCAGGATAGATACGAAAGGCACAAATTAGCAGAAAAATTATAAAATGATGAAGTAAGCAAGATATATAATACATGAACGACTTTAAACCTTACCTTTTCAATGAGATCACATGACGCGCACCTTCGGTCAAAAATTGATTCCAATTACCACTCAGTTATTCACTTTTCTTATATTTTTTTATTTCACGTAAAACTGTCGGTTAGCAACCTTCTGACAATATATCATATGTCAATATGTACATATTGAATTGTTACGATTTGTTGTGTATTATAATCTGTTTTGATCTATATCTCCCGAACTATTTAACATATTTTCACGAAATAAAGCTCAAACTGCAGTGCAGGCACATCTTTCATAGAGATCCCAAACCGGGATCCCTATGGTTGATATCAAGTACCTTATTCTTTACCATTTTTGGTACTACTTTTGTGTTTTTATCAAAATAACGCATATTTCACTGCACACCACTTCCCTGAAACACCACTATGTTGCTTGCATATGACATACGAAGTTCAAATATGTGTATTTTTACGTAACACAAAGAGAAAATGCCCTAATTATAGAAAACGTTTATATTTTCCTGAAAACGAAATATTATCTTGTCTTCTGCAACGGTTAATTTTGCTGCACCCTGTATATATATTTCGATGTCAGAACAAAATATGCTGTTTTCACATTCTGCACATCAGGATAGATACGAAAGGCACAAATTAGCAGAAAAATTATAAATTGATGAAGTAAACAAGATATATAATACATGAAGGACTTTAACCCTTACCTTTTCAATGAGATCACATGACGCGCACCTTCTTTCAAAAATTGATTCGAATTACCACTAAGTTATTCACTTTTCTTATATATTTTTTTATTTCACGTAAAACTGTCGGTTAGCAACCTTCTGACAATATATCATATGTCAATATGTACATATTGAATTGTTACGAATTGTTGTGTATTATAATCTGTTTTGATCTATATCTTCCGAACTATTTAACATATTTTCACGAAATAAAGCTCAAACTGCAGTGCAGGCACATCTTTCATAGAGATCCCAAACCGGGATCCCTATGGTTGATATCAAGTACCTTATTCTTTACCATTTTTAGTACTACTTTTGTGTTTTTATCAAAATAACGCATATTTCACTGCACACCCCTTCCCTGAAACACCACTATGGTGCTTGCATATGACATCCGAAGTTCAAATATGTGTATTTTTACGTAACACAAAGAGAAAATACCCTAATTATAGAAAACGTTTATATTTTCCTGAAAACGAAAAATTTTCTTGTCTTTTGCAACGGTTAATTTTGCTGCACCCTGTATATATATTTCGATGTCAGAACAAAATATGCTATTTTCACATTCTACACATCAGGATAGATACGAAAGGCAGAAATTAGCAGAAAAATTATAAAATGATGAAGGTAGTAAGATATATCCTACATGACCGACTTTATCCTTTACCTTTTCGATGAGATCACGTGACGCACACCTTCTGTCAAAAATTGATTCCAATTACCACTGAGTTATTCACTTTTCTTATAATTTTCTTATTTCACGTAAAACTATTGGTTGGCAACCTTCTGACAATATATCATATGTCAATAGTTACATATTGAATTGTTACGAATTGTTGTGTATTATAATCTGTTTTGGTATCTATCTTCATAACTATTTAACATATCTTCACGAAATTCAGCTCAAACTGCAGTGCAGGCACATCTTTCATAGACACCCCAAACCGGAATCCCTATGGTTGATATCAAGTACCTTATTCTTTACCATTTTTGGTACTACTTTTGTGTTTTTATCAAAATAACGCATATTTCACTGCACACCCCTTCCCTGACACACCACTATGTTGCTTGCATATGACACCCGAAGTTAAAATATGTGTATTTTTACGTAATACAAAGAGAAAATACCCTAATTATAGAAAACGTTTATATTTTCCTGAAAACGAAATATTATCTTGTCTTCTGCAACGGTTAATTTTGCTGCACCCTGTATATATATTTCGATGTCAGAACAAAATATGCTGTTTTCACATTCTACACATCAGGATAGACACGAAAGGCAAAAATTAGCAGACAAATTATAAAATGATGAACTAAGCAAGATATATAATACATGAAGGACTTTAACCCTTACCTTTTCAATGAGATCACATGACGCGCACCTTCTTTCAAAAATTGATTCGAATTACCACTAAGTTATTCACTTTTCTTATATATTTTTTTTATTTCACGTAAAACTGTCGGTTAGCAACCTTCTGACAATATATCATATGTCAATATGTACATATTGAATTGTTACGAATTGTTGTGTATTATAATCTGTTTTGATCTATATCTTCCGAACTATTTAACATATTTTCACGAAATAAAGCTCAAACTGCAGTGCAGGCACATCTTTCATAGAGATCCCAAACCGGGATCCCTATGGTTGATATCAAGTACCTTATTCTTTACCATTTTTGGTACTACTTTTGTGTTTTTATCAAAATAACGCATATTTCACTGCACACCCCTTCCCTGAAACACCACTATGTTGCTTGCATATGACATCCGAAGTTCAAATATGTGTATTTTTACGTAACACAAAGAGAAAATACCCTAATTATAGAAAACGTTTATATTTTCCTGAAAACGAAATATTATCTTGTCTTTTGCAACGGTTAATTTTGCTGCACCCTGTATATATATTTCGATGTCAGAACAAAATATGCTGTTTTCACATTCTACACATCAGGATAGACACGAAAGGCACAAATTAGCAGAAAAATTATAAAATGATGAAGGTAGTAAGATATATTCTACATGAACGACTTTAACCCTTACCTTTTCGATGAGATCACGTGACGCACACCTTCTGTCAAAAATTGATTCGAATTACCACTGAGTTATTCACTTTTCTTATAATTTTCTTATTTCACGTAAAACTGTTGGTTGGCAACCTTCTGACAATATATCATATGTCGATACTTACATATTGAATTGTTACGAATTGTTGTGTATTACAATCTGTTTTGATCTATATCTTCCGAACTATTTAACATATTTTCACGAAATAAAGCTCAAACTGCAGTGCAGGCACATCTTTCATAGAGATCCCAAACCGGGATCTTTATGGTTGACATCAAGTACCTTATTCTTTACCATTTTTGGTACTACTTATGTGTTTTTATCAAAATAACGCATATTTCACTGCACACCACTTCCCTGAAACACCACTATGTTGCTTGCATATGACATACGAAGTTCAAATATGTGTATTTTTACGTAACACAAAGAGAAAATACCCTAATTATAGAAAACGTTTATATTTTCCTGAAAACGAAATATTATCTTGTCTTCTGCAACGGTTAATTTTGCTGCAACCTGTATATATATTTCGATGTCAGAACAAAATATGCTGTTTTCACATTCTGCACATCAGGATAGATACGAAAGGCACAAATTAGCAGAAAAATTATAAATTGATGAAGTAAACAAGATATATAATACATGAAGGACTTTAACCCTTACCTTTTCAATGAGATCACATGACGCGCACCTTCTTTCAAAAATTGATTCGAATTACCACTAAGTTATTCACTTTTCTTATATATTTTTTTATTTCACGTAAAACTGTCGGTTAGCAACCTTCTGACAATATATCATATGTCAATATGTACATATTGAATTGTTACGAATTGTTGTGTATTATAATCTGTTTTGATCTATATCTTCCGAACTATTTAACATATTTTCACGAAATAAAGCTCAAACTGCAGTGCAGGCACATCTTTCATAGAGATCCCAAACCGGGATCCCTATGGTTGATATCAAGTACCTTATTCTTTACCATTTTTAGTACTACTTTTGTGTTTTTATCAAAATAACGCATATTTCACTGCACACCCCTTCCCTGAAACACCACTATGGTGCTTGCATATGACATCCGAAGTTCAAATATGTGTATTTTTACGTAACACAAAGAGAAAATACCCTAATTATAGAAAACGTTTATATTTTCCTGAAAACGAAAAATTTTCTTGTCTTTTGCAACGGTTAATTTTGCTGCACCCTGTATATATATTTCGATGTCAGAACAAAATATGCTATTTTCACATTCTACACATCAGGATAGATACGAAAGGCAGAAATTAGCAGAAAAATTATAAAATGATGAAGGTAGTAAGATATATCCTACATGACCGACTTTATCCTTTACCTTTTCGATGAGATCACGTGACGCACACCTTCTGTCAAAAATTGATTCCAATTACCACTGAGTTATTCACTTTTCTTATAATTTTCTTATTTCACGTAAAACTATTGGTTGGCAACCTTCTGACAATATATCATATGTCAATAGTTACATATTGAATTGTTACGAATTGTTGTGTATTATAATCGGTTTTGGTATCTATCTTCATAACTATTTAACATATCTTCACGAAATTCAGCTCAAACTGCAGTGCAGGCACATCTTTCATAGACACCCCAAACCGGAATCCCTATGGTTGATATCAAGTACCTTATTCTTTACCATTTTTGGTACTACTTTTGTGTTTTTATCAAAATAACGCATATTTCACTGCACACCCCTTCCCTGACACACCACTATGTTGCTTGCATATGACACCCGAAGTTAAAATATGTGTATTTTTACGTAATACAAAGAGAAAATACCCTAATTATAGAAAACGTTTATATTTTCCTGAAAACGAAATATTATCTTGTCTTCTGCAACGGTTAATTTTGCTGCACCCTATATATATATTTCGATGTCAGAACAAAATATGCTGTTTTCACATTCTACACATCAGGATAGACACGAAAGGCAAAAATTAGCAGAAAAATTATAAAATGATGAACTAAGCAAGATATATAATACATGAAGGACTTTAACCCTTACCTTTTCAATGAGATCACATGACGCGCACCTTCTTTCAAAAATTGATTCGAATTACCACTAAGTTATTCACTTTTCTTATATATTTTTTTTATTTCACGTAAAACTGTCGGTTAGCAACCTTCTGACAATATATCATATGTCAATATGTACATATTGAATTGTTACGAATTGTTGTGTATTATAATCTGTTTTGATCTATATCTTCCGAACTATTTAACATATTTTCACGAAATAAAGCTCAAACTGCAGTGCAGGCACATCTTTCATAGAGATCCCAAACCGGGATCCCTATGGTTGATATCAAGTACCTTATTCTTTACCATTTTTGGTACTACTTTTGTGTTTTTATCAAAATAACGCATATTTCACTGCACACCCCTTCCCTGAAACACCACTATGTTGCTTGCATATGACATCCGAAGTTCAAATATGTGTATTTTTACGTAACACAAAGAGAAAATACCCTAATTATAGAAAACGTTTATATTTTCCTGAAAACGAAATATTATCTTGTCTTTTGCAACGGTTAATTTTGCTGCACCCTGTATATATATTTCGATGTCAGAACAAAATATGCTGTTTTCACATTCTACACATCAGGATAGACACGAAAGGCACAAATTAGCAGAAAAATTATAAAATGATGAAGGTAGTAAGATATATTCTACATGAACGACTTTAACCCTTACCTTTTCGATGAGATCACGTGACGCACACCTTCTGTCAAAAATTGGATCGAATTACCACTGAGTTATTCACTTTTCTTATAATTTTCTTATTTCACGTAAAACTGTTGGTTGGCAACCTTCTGACAATATATCATATGTCGATACTTACATATTGAATTGTTACGAATTGTTGTGTATTACAATCTGTTTTGATCTATATCTTCCGAACTATTTAACATATTTTCACGAAATAAAGCTCAAACTGCAGTGCAGGCACATCTTTCATAGAGATCCCAAACGGGGATCCCTATGGTTGATATCAAGTACCTTATTCTTTACCATTTTTGGTACTACTTTTGTGTTTTTTTCAAAATAAAACTGCAAATCCCTTTCCTGACACACCACTATGTTGCTTGCATATGACACCCGAAGTTCAAATATGTGTACTTTTACGTAACGCAAAGAGAAAATACCCTAATTACAGAAAACGTTTATATTTTCCTGAAAACGAAATATTATCTTGTCTTCTGCAGCGGTTAATTTTGCTGCACCCTGTATATATATTTCGATGTCAGAACAAAATATGCTGTTTTCATATTCAGCACATCAGGATAGATACGAAAGGCACAAATTAGCAGAAAAATTATAAAATGATGAAGTAAGCAAGATATATAATACATGAACGACTTTAAACCTTACCTTTTCAATGAGATCACATGACGCGCACCTTCGGTCAAAAATTGATTCCAATTACCACTCAGTTATTCACTTTTCTTATATTTTTTTATTTCACGTAAAACTGTCGGTTAGCAACCTTCTGACAATATATCATATGTCAATATGTACATATTGAATTGTTACGAATTGTTGTGTATTATAATCTGTTTTGATCTATATCTCCCGAACTATTTAACATATTTTCACGAAATAAAGCTCAAACTGCAGTGCAGGCACATCTTTCATAGAGATCCCAAACCGGGATCCCTATGGTTGATATCAAGTACCTTATTCTTTACCATTTTTGGTACTACTTATGTGTTTTTATCAAAATAACGCATATTTCACTGCACACCCCTTCCCTGAAACACCACTATGTTGCTTGCATATGACATACGAAGTTCAAATATGTGTATTTTTACGTAACACAAAGAGAAAATACCCTAATTATAGAAAACGTTTATATTTTCCTGAAAACGAAATATTATCTTGTCTTCTGCAACGGTTAATTTTGCTGCACCCTGTATATATATTTCGATGTCAGAACAAAATATGCTGTTTTCACATTCTGCACATCAGGATAGATACGAAAGGCACAAATTAGCAGAAAAATTATAAATTGATGAAGTAAACAAGATATATAATACATGAAGGACTTTAACCCTTACCTTTTCAATGAGATCACATGACGCGCACCTTCTTTCAAAAATTGATTCGAATTACCACTAAGTTATTCACTTTTCTTATATATTTTTTTATTTCACGTAAAACTGTCGGTTAGCAACCTTCTGACAATATATCATATGTCAATATGTACATATTGAATTGTTACGAATTGTTGTGTATTATAATCTGTTTTGATCAATATCTTCCGAACTATTTAACATATTTTCACGAAATAAAGCTCAAACTGCAGTGCAGGCACATCTTTCATAGAGATCCCAAACCGGGATCCCTATGGTTGATATCAAGTACCTTATTCTTTACCATTTTTAGTACTACTTTTGTGTTTTTATCAAAATAACGCATATTTCACTGCACACCCCTTCCCTGAAACACCACTATGGTGCTTGCATATGACATCCGAAGTTCAAATATGTGTATTTTTACGTAATACAAAGAGAAAATACCCTAATTATAGAAAACGTTTATATTTTCCTGAAAACGAAATATTATCTTGTCTTCTGCAACGGTTAATTTTGCTGCACCCTGTATATATATTTCGATGTCAGAACAAAATATGCTGTTTTCACATTCTACACATCAGGATAGACACGAAAGGCAAAAATTAGCAGAAAAATTATAAAATGATGAACTAAGCAAGATATATAATACATGAAGGACTTTAACCCTTACCTTTTCAATGAGATCACATGACGCGCACCTTCTTTCAAAAATTGATTCGAATTACCACTAAGTTATTCACTTTTCTTATATATTTTTTTTATTTCACGTAAAACTGTCGGTTAGCAACCTTCTGACAATATATCATATGTCAATATGTACATATTGAATTGTTACGAATTGTTGTGTATTATAATCTGTTTTGATCTATATCTTCCGAACTATTTAACATATTTTCACGAAATAAAGCTCAAACTGCAGTGCAGGCACATCTTTCATAGAGATCCCAAACCGGGATCCCTATGGTTGATATCAAGTACCTTATTCTTTACCATTTTTGGTACTACTTTTGTGTTTTTATCAAAATAACGCATATTTCACTGCACACCCCTTCCCTGAAACACCACTATGTTGCTTGCATATGACATCCGAAGTTCAAATATGTGTATTTTTACGTAACACAAAGAGAAAATACCCTAATTATAGAAAACGTTTATATTTTCCTGAAAACGAAATATTATCTTGTCTTTTGCAACGGTTAATTTTGCTGCACCCTGTATATATATTTCGATGTCAGAACAAAATATGCTGTTTTCACATTCTACACATCAGGATAGACACGAAAGGCACAAATTAGCAGAAAAATTATAAAATGATGAAGGTAGTAAGATATATTCTACATGAACGACTTTAACCCTTACCTTTTCGATGAGATCACGTGACGCACACCTTCTGTCAAAAATTGATTCGAATTACCACTGAGTTATTCACTTTTCTTATAATTTTCTTATTTCACGTAAAACTGTTGGTTGGCAACCTTCTGACAATATATCATATGTCGATACTTACATATTGAATTGTTACGAATTGTTGTGTATTACAATCTGTTTTGATCTATATCTTCCGAACTATTTAACATATTTTCACGAAATAAAGCTCAAACTGCAGTGCAGGCACATCTTTCATAGAGATCCCAAACGGGGATCCCTATGGTTGATATCAAGTACCTTATTCTTTACCATTTTTGGTACTACTTTTGTGTTTTTTTCAAAATAAAACTGCAAATCCCTTTCCTGACACACCACTATGTTGCTTGCATATGACACCCGAAGTTCAAATATGTGTACTTTTACGTAACGCAAAGAGAAAATACCCTAATTATAGAAAACGTTTATATTTTCCTGAAAACGAAATATTATCTTGTCTTCTGCAGCGGTTAATTTTGCTGCACCCTGTATATATTTTTCGATGTCAGAACAAAATATGCTGTTTTCATATTCAGCACATCAGGATAGATACGAAAGGCACAAATTAGCAGAAAAATTATAAAATGATGAAGTAAGCAAGATATATAATACATGAACGACTTTAAACCTTACCTTTTCAATGAGATCACATGACGCGCACCTTCGGTCAAAAATTGATTCCAATTACCACTCAGTTATTCACTTTTCTTATATTTTTTTATTTCACGTAAAACTGTCGGTTAGCAACCTTCTGACAATATATCATATGTCAATATGTACATATTGAATTGTTACGATTTGTTGTGTATTATAATCTGTTTTGATCTATATCTCCCGAACTATTTAACATATTTTCACGAAATAAAGCTCAAACTGCAGTGCAGGCACATCTTTCATAGAGATCCCAAACCGGGATCCCTATGGTTGATATCAAGTACCTTATTCTTTACCATTTTTGGTACTACTTTTGTGTTTTTATCAAAATAACGCATATTTCACTGCACACCACTTCCCTGAAACACCACTATGTTGCTTGCATATGACATACGAAGTTCAAATATGTGTATTTTTACGTAACACAAAGAGAAAATGCCCTAATTATAGAAAACGTTTATATTTTCCTGAAAACGAAATATTATCTTGTCTTCTGCAACGGTTAATTTTGCTGCACCCTGTATATATATTTCGATGTCAGAACAAAATATGCTGTTTTCACATTCTGCACATCAGGATAGATACGAAAGGCACAAATTAGCAGAAAAATTATAAATTGATGAAGTAAACAAGATATATAATACATGAAGGACTTTAACCCTTACCTTTTCAATGAGATCACATGACGCGCACCTTCTTTCAAAAATTGATTCGAATTACCACTAAGTTATTCACTTTTCTTATATATTTTTTTATTTCACGTAAAACTGTCGGTTAGCAACCTTCTGACAATATATCATATGTCAATATGTACATATTGAATTGTTACGAATTGTTGTGTATTATAATCTGTTTTGATCTATATCTTCCGAACTATTTAACATATTTTCACGAAATAAAGCTCAAACTGCAGTGCAGGCACATCTTTCATAGAGATCCCAAACCGGGATCCCTATGGTTGATATCAAGTACCTTATTCTTTACCATTTTTAGTACTACTTTTGTGTTTTTATCAAAATAACGCATATTTCACTGCACACCCCTTCCCTGAAACACCACTATGGTGCTTGCATATGACATCCGAAGTTCAAATATGTGTATTTTTACGTAACACAAAGAGAAAATACCCTAATTATAGAAAACGTTTATATTTTCCTGAAAACGAAAAATTTTCTTGTCTTTTGCAACGGTTAATTTTGCTGCACCCTGTATATATATTTCGATGTCAGAACAAAATATGCTATTTTCACATTCTACACATCAGGATAGATACGAAAGGCAGAAATTAGCAGAAAAATTATAAAATGATGAAGGTAGTAAGATATATCCTACATGACCGACTTTATCCTTTACCTTTTCGATGAGATCACGTGACGCACACCTTCTGTCAAAAATTGATTCCAATTACCACTGAGTTATTCACTTTTCTTATAATTTTCTTATTTCACGTAAAACTATTGGTTGGCAACCTTCTGACAATATATCATATGTCAATAGTTACATATTGAATTGTTACGAATTGTTGTGTATTATAATCTGTTTTGGTATCTATCTTCATAACTATTTAACATATCTTCACGAAATTCAGCTCAAACTGCAGTGCAGGCACATCTTTCATAGACACCCCAAACCGGAATCCCTATGGTTGATATCAAGTACCTTATTCTTTACCATTTTTGGTACTACTTTTGTGTTTTTATCAAAATAACGCATATTTCACTGCACACCCCTTCCCTGACACACCACTATGTTGCTTGCATATGACACCCGAAGTTAAAATATGTGTATTTTTACGTAATACAAAGAGAAAATACCCTAATTATAGAAAACGTTTATATTTTCCTGAAAACGAAATATTATCTTGTCTTCTGCAACGGTTAATTTTGCTGCACCCTGTATATATATTTCGATGTCAGAACAAAATATGCTGTTTTCACATTCTACACATCAGGATAGACACGAAAGGCAAAAATTAGCAGACAAATTATAAAATGATGAACTAAGCAAGATATATAATACATGAAGGACTTTAACCCTTACCTTTTCAATGAGATCACATGACGCGCACCTTCTTTCAAAAATTGATTCGAATTACCACTAAGTTATTCACTTTTCTTATATATTTTTTTTATTTCACGTAAAACTGTCGGTTAGCAACCTTCTGACAATATATCATATGTCAATATGTACATATTGAATTGTTACGAATTGTTGTGTATTATAATCTGTTTTGATCTATATCTTCCGAACTATTTAACATATTTTCACGAAATAAAGCTCAAACTGCAGTGCAGGCACATCTTTCATAGAGATCCCAAACCGGGATCCCTATGGTTGATATCAAGTACCTTATTCTTTACCATTTTTGGTACTACTTTTGTGTTTTTATCAAAATAACGCATATTTCACTGCACACCCCTTCCCTGAAACACCACTATGTTGCTTGCATATGACATCCGAAGTTCAAATATGTGTATTTTTACGTAACACAAAGAGAAAATACCCTAATTATAGAAAACGTTTATATTTTCCTGAAAACGAAATATTATCTTGTCTTTTGCAACGGTTAATTTTGCTGCACCCTGTATATATATTTCGATGTCAGAACAAAATATGCTGTTTTCACATTCTACACATCAGGATAGACACGAAAGGCACAAATTAGCAGAAAAATTATAAAATGATGAAGGTAGTAAGATATATTCTACATGAACGACTTTAACCCTTACCTTTTCGATGAGATCACGTGACGCACACCTTCTGTCAAAAATTGATTCGAATTACCACTGAGTTATTCACTTTTCTTATAATTTTCTTATTTCACGTAAAACTGTTGGTTGGCAACCTTCTGACAATATATCATATGTCGATACTTACATATTGAATTGTTACGAATTGTTGTGTATTACAATCTGTTTTGATCTATATCTTCCGAACTATTTAACATATTTTCACGAAATAAAGCTCAAACTGCAGTGCAGGCACATCTTTCATAGAGATCCCAAACCGGGATCTTTATGGTTGACATCAAGTACCTTATTCTTTACCATTTTTGGTACTACTTATGTGTTTTTATCAAAATAACGCATATTTCACTGCACACCACTTCCCTGAAACACCACTATGTTGCTTGCATATGACATACGAAGTTCAAATATGTGTATTTTTACGTAACACAAAGAGAAAATACCCTAATTATAGAAAACGTTTATATTTTCCTGAAAACGAAATATTATCTTGTCTTCTGCAACGGTTAATTTTGCTGCAACCTGTATATATATTTCGATGTCAGAACAAAATATGCTGTTTTCACATTCTGCACATCAGGATAGATACGAAAGGCACAAATTAGCAGAAAAATTATAAATTGATGAAGTAAACAAGATATATAATACATGAAGGACTTTAACCCTTACCTTTTCAATGAGATCACATGACGCGCACCTTCTTTCAAAAATTGATTCGAATTACCACTAAGTTATTCACTTTTCTTATATATTTTTTTATTTCACGTAAAACTGTCGGTTAGCAACCTTCTGACAATATATCATATGTCAATATGTACATATTGAATTGTTACGAATTGTTGTGTATTATAATCTGTTTTGATCTATATCTTCCGAACTATTTAACATATTTTCACGAAATAAAGCTCAAACTGCAGTGCAGGCACATCTTTCATAGAGATCCCAAACCG